>NW_024882699.1:0-27500 GCF_019059575.1 Amphibalanus amphitrite | reverse complement strand
CAGTCGTGCTGCCGGCCCCGCTCAAAACAGGGCGGCAGAGCGGTCCGCTGGAACTCGCCCGGGCTGTAGACGGGCCGCTCCGAGAACGCCAGGAAGGCGAACACTCGCTGTAGTGCCGCCAGGTGCGGGCGGGAGGGGGACGGCCGCGCCGCCAGCACCTCGCCGCGCAGCTGATCTGAATGGAACAGCGCCTGTAGCACGGTGTTCATGAAGCACGTGTTCCCAAGGTTGACCAGGCCGCGCCGGTAGCACGAGTTGCCCAGGTTGATCTCAGTCGGAGAATCTGCCTTGGGCGGCGTGGCTCTTGTGCTCCTCTTGCCGCTGGTTTCGACCTCAGGCGCACAGCTAGCCGATGGCGTAGCCGCCGTTACCGCGTGGCTCCGCGGCCACCGGCGCGTCGTCCCTGGGTTGCTCCCAGCGGTGGAGGCAGCCCTGCGGGTTTGGCCTGCTTGTTCTATGCCAGATTGGGGAGCGGTGGCGAGGACGGAGGCCGCGTTGCCACGAGCGATGGCCACGGACAGCCGCTGTCGCAGCCACTCCGTCTCGCGACGCTCACCCGTGCAGGTTGCCAGGCGTCTCCCCAGGTCCTGGACGAAAGCGGCGGCGGCCGGACCATAGACACCGGTTGTCTCCAGTGCCACCGGAATAAAGCTATACCTCCTGGCTAGGTCCGCATAACGCTGCCGCTTTCGCTCTTCGGCCTGCCTTGCAGCTGCACCCGGTTTCAGTGCGGACTCCACCGCTATGTGGTCGGCGAAAGTGTCGACGCAGGTCGCGTCCCACGACAGACACTTGCCCTCGCGGAAGGGGAAGACGGTGATGCCATCCGGTCGTCTGCCGTCGCCCCGGTCGAGGCCGACTGGCTCCAGAATGGCGGGAAAGCCAGCGCCGGAGAGAGCGCGCGCGCACCACGTCGTTCAAGTGGGCATGACGCGAGTGGCGACCCGCACTTTTCTGGCAGGAGAGGCCATGATGTCCCAGCGGGGTGACGGGGCGCGCACACAGACGGCACCGATGCGGCTCGCAAACCGGGGCGCCGAGTCTCAGGGCCACAGCGACGCGGACGGTTTCGTCGTCGAGGTGAAGCCCGAGACTCGGCACCGGCACCGCCTGGATCCAGGCCGCTGTGTGCGGCTGGCCGGCGGCGATGAGCCGAGCTCGGTCGATCTGGTTGGCTGGTACCAGTAGGCGACTTTGGACCACCGTACAGGCGACGGTGTCCCACGCGCGCTGACTACTGACCAGCTCATCGTCCGGCAGCTGCTGTCGGTCCACCCCTGTGCGATGAAGGAACGCGCTGACTGCGGTCTCCAAGGTGTCTGAGAGTTCATCAGTCACACTCGGACAGATGGAACGGATGAGGGGGCGTGCTGCGTTTACCGACGCAATGTACGCTGGTAGCGCCAGTGCCTCGACTGACTGGATGCCCAGGCCGCCGAACTTCACTGGAAGCGACGCCTGCTCCCATGCCGCAGGGTTTATGGCCACGTTGCAGACAGCTTCTAGTGTGCTGCGCACCATTTCGTCAGTAGCCTGGAGTACGTGTGGGGCTTTGAACGCCGGTGCGGAGCGCAGCAGGTACGTCAGACGCGGTGCCGATACGTGGTGCGCCAAGAAAAACACCGCAGTGTGGCTGTCTAGCTCGCGCAGCCGGGTGCAGAGGCGTTGCACCATAGCAGAGGCTGCCTCCCCTGCTGCTCCTATGCTGCCGTCGGTCAGGGGAGAGCCAAGCAGAGATAGGTTTGTGAGCTCAGTCTCTTTGACGTCAGGCAGCGCAGAGCAGATGGCGCTGATGGCAGCGTGGCGGTGGTCCGAATCTTCAGCGCCAATGAAGGCCACCTCACACTTGGCCGCGTTCAGTGAGAGACCAGCGGCTGCCAGCGCTGTTGGAAGTGTTGCGATGTCAGCAGCGACCGCGCTGGCTGGACCGGCCAGCGTTGCATCGTCCAAGTACCAGATGTTCAGAGGTGCTGACACTGCTCTGGCACAGGAGTCAATGGCGATAGCAAACGCGGCCGGTCCGAGCGGGTCGCCTTGCTGGACACCGCAGGCCGAAGCGATGGTCTGCCCTCCGATGATGAGTGGGCTGGGTGAGCTGTAGGCCTGGTAGGCTAGGTAGTACACCTCCGGACATCGCTCCCTAATGCGGGTCAAGAAGACGTCGCGCCGCACCGTGTTAAAAGCATTTGACACGTCAAGTTTGACCAGCACGTGTGGAGCAGCTGACTGTCGGCTGGCTTCAATGAAACTGCGCGTTGCATGGACCGCCGCCTCGCAGCCCAGGGGCGTTCCTACCCCGAGCTGGACAGGACGGAGTTCGACACCAAGGCTGTCTGCCACGAAGCGTGCTCCGATGCGGGATGGCAGGCGTCGGTAGACGCTCCCGACTGCAATGGGCCGCAATCCGCCGCTCTTCTTCCTGAGTGCGCATAGTGAGGCGCTGAAAAGGGCGTCCCTGGCACAATCCGGCACCTCACCGGCCAGCACCAGGTTGGTGAGTACCGTCAAAGAGTGCAAAAGACGGCGGCCGCTCTCAGCCGCCTCCCTGGATATAAGCTGGCGTAGATGTAGCGGCCTGATGCCGTCTAGGCCTGCTGATGATCCCGGAGGCATCGAGTTGATAGCGGCCTCCACCTCCTCCGGCGTCACCGTGAGCGGCCCTGGGTCTGATGGGGCGGGCGGTGGCGGCAGAAGCTCGTCCTTGGGAGCTGCTGGGTGTTTCAGCATTAGCTCGGCGATTACTTCGGCGTCAGGCTCGGCAACTGTATCGTCTGAGGTCAGTAGCCTTAGGGCCGCCCGGATGTCGCCATCTGCACATTTCCCGAGGATCCGACGGGCCAGGGCGTCAGTGGCAGCCTTTTGATGTTCTCGTGCTGAGTCATTTGTTGGTGGTTCGGGAAGCAGGTTTGGTGTCATGGTTTGGTTGGGGCTGGAGAGCTGCTGCCTGATGCTCGCTGCGGCACTGACATTATTATCGCCTTTTCCTGGTGTGCGTAGCGCGAAGAACGCGAAAGACAGGAAGGTCCACCACGCGCAGATTGTGCGTAGCTTAAGGGCATCCTCTAAGGCGCTGCATAGGGCATCGGCCACCAGGGGCCTTACGCCTTTAGGTATTCGCGAGATTAGTTTAGTGCTTCTCCTTAGAGTTGCCAGTCCTTCGACGACGCCAGCGTCTGGAACCTCTCTTCCGTTGAAAGCGTCAGAGAGCTGGGCTGACTCGCGGCCGAGGCATGCAGGACAATGCCAAACAGGGAGGTGATGGGATTTCCTTGCAGGGACCTTAGCGCAGGAAGTATGCCATAGTTGCCTACAGGAGCCGCAGGTGATGGTTGTCTTCCTGCGGCTGCGAATGGAGCAGGCGACACACTCAGCAGGACTCTGGGTGGACGGCTGGTCTCTGGCGTCGTGAGGTGGCTGGCTGACCGGAACCAGTGACGGCGAGGAGGCTGGTGGTGAGGCGTCTCGCGCTCGCTGGCTGGTCGGTGTCGGTGACGGCGAGGAGGCTGGTGGTGAGGCGTCTCGCGCTGGCTGGCTGGTCGGTGTCGGTGACGGCGAGGAGGCTGGTGGTGAGGCGTCTCGCGCTGGCTGGCTGGTCGGTGTCGGTGACGGCGAGGAGGCTGGTGTTGAGGCGTCGCGAGGCGGCTGTGGGCTGTTCTCGCCGTTGGAGGTAGGACGCTGCGGGTCGCAGGGCTGGGCGACAGGAGTATTTTGGCAGGTGGTGCATCTCCATTCCGTGTGGAGCTTCGCGAGTCGCAGCAAATTCGACCGGTTGAGGACTGCGCAGCGGCCATGGAACCACCGGCTACATTAGTGGCATTGAACTGAGCCGCTCCCGACACCCCGGCTGCATGCGCCGCAAGGGTATGTGACATGTTTGCTGGTTAATCTCCGGGTCATTGCGCTTGAGTTCAAGTTATTAAATGAAGTCTTGGAAAAGAGTGGCCGAGCATAATCTTGCACTGGAGTAAAAGATGTCGAACAAATATTCAAAACGAAGAGCGAAGAAAGCTACACCATCCGGACAATAGCAATCCCAAGAGAAACTTGATTACTTCTCATGGGCCGACTTCATACAGTTGCAATTCAACGCATCTTCCCGTTGATTTCTTCGGTGCAATCAGCTCATATATATCCATACGACACACTGGCGGATCCAGGGGGGGGGGCCACGGGGGCCATGGCCCCCCCAAAGGCCTAAAGTGGCCTGTTTGGCCCCCCCCCAAAACGTCAGAAAAATTTCTAAGAAAATATACCTTGATGGAGGTTTTTAGCCACTTGGTGAAGTAAAGTTTCCACAGCATAATATGGAAGCAATATGGTAGCAGTGAGGGTCAGTCAAAAGTTGCGCGAGCGGAGTCGACCTTCAAAAAAAGACTGTTGTTGGCACGTGTTTATGGCGTGGCAGCTGGCAGTTGGCGGTGTTTCGCGTGGTGTGGCATCACTGGCGGATCCGGGGGGGGGGGGGGGGGGCGGGGTAGCACGGGAGCCTGAGGTGCCCCTGACAGGCCTGTGGTGCCTCTGGCGGGCCTAGGGTGCCCCTGCTAGGCTGCTGATGCCCCTGGGACCTGACAGGACTGTGGTGCCCCTGACAAGCCTTAAGTGCCCCCAACAGGCCCGTGATGCCCCCGACAGGCCCAAGGTGCCCCTGCGACCTGCGTGATGCCGTGATGCCTGCGAGGCCGGTGGTGCCCCTGCGAGGCCGGTGGTGCCACTGCGAGGCCGGTGGGGCCCCTGACAAGCCCATGGTGCCCCTGCGAGGCCGGTGGTGCCCCTGCTAGACCGGTGGTACCCCTGGCAGGCCTGTGGTGCCCCTGCTAGGCCGCTGGTGCCCCTGGGCCCTGACAGGACTGTGATGCCCCTGACAGGCCCAAGGTGCCCCTGTAAGGCCGGTGGTGCCCCTGTAAGGCCGGTGGTGCCCCTGTAAGGCCTGTGGTATCCCTACTAGGTCTCTGGTGCCCCTTTGACAGGCCCATGGTGCCCCTGCGAGGCCGGCGGCGCCCCTGGCAGGTCTCTGGTGTCCCTGACAGACCTGGGGTGCCCCTGACAAGCCTATGGGGCCCCTCACAGGCCCGTGGTGCCCTTGCTACTTGCTAGGCCTGTGGTGCCCCTGGCGGGCTGGTGGTGCCCCTGCTAGGCCGGTGGTGCCCCTGACACGCCTGTGGTGCCCCCGGGCACCAAGGGGGGTCATGACCCATGTGGCCCCCCTTGGATCTGCCACTGATACATAATATATTGATTTGTAAAGGCGTTATGGCTTATGCAATATGCAATTGCAGGCACTTGGTATGCCTCACTTATCCCTTATTGGGGGCTCTGGCGGGCTCCTGAGGGCCCACGTCTATCTCCGGGAGCCCTTGACAGGCTCCTTTGGGTCCTTTCAGTCCACTATAGCATAAGAGGTCTCCATGCGAGTCCTATACATCTGAGGGCGTACCCTGACGTCTGAGGTACCCAACTGCAGCTCCAATGGTCTCTTACACTGGCGGATCCAGGGAGGGGGCATTTAGGGCCATGCCACCTTCCCAGAGGTCTAAAGTGGCCCGTTTGCCCCCTCCCCCAAACGATAATGAAAGGCATAGTTCAATCAGTGCGTGGCCTAGGAGCCGAGTTAGACAGGGGGTGTTTTACCACCTCCCGGCCCGCAAAGGGACCCAAGCACTGACTCGAAGCGGGTTAACTGGTCGACAAAAGCAATGGTAAGTGCTTACAAAGTAATATAAAGGCATGGGTCGGGTGGGCTACCATTTATATATTTTTCTTTCTAGTTAAAAAAAAATCATAGTGTCGGGGCTGTGACGAAAAATAAGTGGCCTAAATCCGATGAGAAAACAGGATTTGGGGGTACCCTAGGTTTGGCTCCAGCATGAGTTGGCCCCCCCAAAACGCAAGCCTGGATCCGCCAGTGATACGACATATATGGATATATCCATACGGCAATATCAATACGATATTGCCGGCTTTAATTTCGTGGGAGCTTTTAGTCGCAGTTACGCGTTGTTAATATCCACGAGCCTTTTTGGCAAAAATCAAGCGTGGATCAGCAGTCCAAACAACAATGTTTTTTTTTTAACTAAAGTTCAAAATTTTACCATTTTCAAACGCTTATATCTGGCAAGTTACACAACATTAAACTTTATAAATTACAGTTAAACATTCTACGTTAAATTCCTAACCACGCTATATTATTTTCAGCTCGTGACACAATCTAGTTACGGTAAAAAATGACAAAATACTAGAGCCCCTTCAAACACGTCCGACCCCTCTAATCATGACCCGTCTTTCGCAAATTAAAATCAAACTTCATTGACCGTTTAGAGTTTCAGCCTGAGTGATGCCTTCTGTAGCCATTGCCTGTTTTTATGCCTCCTAAGCTATCGCTATTGCCTATTTTCACCCAAAGTGTTTGTATGCCTCTTTGGTCAAAGCGTCTGCTGATGATCGAGATTGCCGCCTTTAAACAGTTAATTACCATTCCATTGGTTGGTCGACTATCAGTCACCTTGATCTTTTTTCAAATTGACCTTTTGTTGGGATCTAAAAGGCTGATAATATCAGAAACTATTATAGTGTTGGTCGGTCTTGCTACCTATTTTTCTCGCGCACCGGCATCGTCGATACTAACAATTTATGAATGAACCGTCTACCCGTGTATAAACGTCTTTTTTTTGCAAGCTAACTAGCGGTGAAATTGGTGCCGTCTTTCACAGGTGACGGGAAACTGACTCCAGCGCTGGTAACAATGTTTACGTATGACCGTATGGTGGCCCGTTTCAAAGTCGGATGTCTCTTGCTCGTTCTTCTCTGGTCTCTCTGGAGTTGGTAAGGATAAGGCTCAAGGAGTGAGCTGGTAATACGCATTTAGCTTGTAAACGGTCACGTGTTTTGATATAAGCATATACCTATAAGACATAATTGAAAGTGAATGTTTTATTTTTAAACGGTTTATGAAATAAGACGCCAACTGTCCGTTGTTTCGGGAACTTCCACTTACCTCCGTTTACCTTTTCCGTTTATCGCTGATCTCATGGCGATAAATATTAAATGATCGGATGTACGAAGGTCTTATAGTTAGTGTCTATTGTTGGTTGAGTTAAATATGTGAAGGACATAGGTAAGACGGGTCCCTAACCCTGTTTGTCTGTCTCCCCCAGCACGTGGTTGATGCGTCAGTCCATCTGCCCTCGCCTGGAATCACCCCCACCGCAGCTCACCGTCACTACAGAGAAACACCTCCTCCCGCCTCCAAGCGACGACCCGGCAGTCATGGCGGCTGCGCTCTTCTCATTTATCGAGCTCCCCCAGTACTGGTGTCGCCGTCTCACCATGTTTGGAGGGCAGACGTTCAGCGAGGACACTGCGGGCTCCATCGACGGAAACAAGTTCATTTGTTTAGACGAGCCCCCAGCGCTGCCCTGTCTCGTCTATTCGTTTGGGAGTCGAGACGAGTGGAGTTTTGAGCGCGACGTGAAGCGTCAGCTCGGCTGTGAAGTACACACTTTCGATCCGAGTTTGAGCGATTCGAGAACCCCGAAAGAAACTCACGGTGCGGTGTTTCATTCCATCGGTCTCGGTGGTTCGACGCGAGTCAACGCACGCGGTTGGAAGCTCGCAACGCTGCGGGATCTGCGCGCTCAACTGGGGCACCTGACTTCCCTCATCGCCTACCTGAAGGTGGACATCGAGGGCGGGGAGTGGGAGTGGCTTGAGACAGAGGCGGAGGAGCTGCAGGATGTGCTGCAGATCGGCATGGAGGTCCACCTGCCTATGCCAATGACGCCCATAGTGCTGAAACGTGTGTATGGTGTGTTTCGGAGGCTCCAAAAGGCTGGTTTTAGAACGGTGTTTTCGGAGGTTAACCGCGTCTGGGGAAGAAATCTGAAGGTAGACGGAATGGAAGGAAACGTGGGGAGGTATTATGAGATTGTGTGGGTGCGGGTCACGTGATGGGTGAAATGAGAGATCGGGTGTTTCTGAGGTAGACATTGCGTCAATATCGACATTCTTATTTTCTGTTGCACGGTACCTACTACATATGTTTGGGCTCGACTACAAGCGCTTAACCTCACTGAATTCGTCATGTTTGCCGATTTGGAATGATTGTGCGTACTGTCGGCGGCGTGGTGAATGGGCATTGTGCTGGGCGGTGGCAAAGGGGAGGAAGACGAGGTCGATCGTGATAATGAGCTTGAGCCACTTCAGTACTCGCCCATTACTTCTAGAAATATTCAAAGAAGAAATTAAAAGACATTTTAGCAAAAAGTTCGTTTTTTTTATTGTCGTGTAAAACGTTTATTCATTCGCCATTTGTACTGTTACATCCTGTTCCTTCAATAGCATGATAAATTACTAGCCGTCATCGAATGTCTTCATTTGAGTTTGCTGTAGTATTCAGCGCACTTTGACAAATATTATTGTTCGTTTTTGAGCTGTATTTTAGAAATAGAAAGAAATTACCTAGCAACCTGCTGGAATCTCTTTAGTACTGCGCAGGTTGCTAGGCAACGTAGACAAACTAGGCGATGGCGCCTAATTTTCGAACATTGCTACAGCCTGGCACTGTCGTCCAGTGACTGAGCAAAATCAATTGAGTGGAGTGGTGTTTCTGAATTTTCTTGGAAATCTAAGCCGCGATAGCGTGGAAGACATCATCATCGCGATCGCCACAGAAAATTTTTCAAAAGGTAAGTTTAGAATCAACCCATGTTAGGCTTTTAGTTGATTTGAAGAATAACTGAAGAGAGCCATTCAAGAGGAATCTCAGGAATCATTGTAATGCAGTTTTGTTTTCTATTGTCAATCTGAATTCTGAATCCCCTTCTCAATTTATGTATGTTTGAGTGGATTCATTTGGATTAACTGGGGATTCATCAGTAAAAGAATGGAATTACAGTGGAAAAAACTAAATGCTTTTTCGTTTACATCTTTGATTACGATGGAAATTACGTTAATACAACTTGGCTTGCATCTTCTTCAGAACATAGGCGGCGGAACGGGGGGGGGGGGGCACCGGGTGTCACGCCAAACGCTCCGTTCCGAGACCAACGGGTAACTGTATTTCAGTCGAGAGCACCCGGCCGGCCGACCCTGGCCGGCCAGATGCCCCAGGCAAACAGGGGCGCGCCCAGGCACCAGGCAAACAGGGGCGCGTCCAGGCAACACAGGTTAACATTTCCTCCTCCAATGAAATGAAAAAGAAAACAACGACAAACAAAAACAACGACAAAACAACACTTCGGTATGTCTACAGACATTCTACACCGTTCGCTGCACCACTGGTTTCACGAACTTCAGATGCGTTGAATAGAGCTGTACTCGATTGTTCTGACGTGTCGGGTCAATTTAAGTTGAAGCTTCAGAAGCCGATCAGAGTCCCTCCCAGATCCGTGTCTTGTGTGTGTGTAAAAACGAACTGTGTTCTCTCGTCGGATGCGTGCTATGTGTTGACGGGACAGCGTTCAGGTGATATTGAGATCACAGACAGTCTGGTGAAGCCGTACACAGCGCGACAGATACCGCTCACCATTCGGAACCGGTCTGACCGATTCGTCACTTTGCGTAGGCGAGACGTTGTGGGGTACCTGCAGCCTTTAGATGGCGCAGGTGTCACCGAGTCGGTCGCGTTCTCTGACGAGGATGAACACGAGATAAATGCGGTGTCCAGCAGTGACAATCAGTTTCTCGGTCTGTCATCGGAGGAGGTTTTGGACAAGTTCAATGTGGGGAGTGAGTTCGCCGGTCCGGCTAGGGAAAAGCTTGGTTCATTGCTGCAGTCGTTTCCCGACGTTTTTTTCCACCAGTTATGCCGATATAGGATGCTATCAGGGAGGCGACGTTGAGCTAGAGTTAGAGCCGGGGACCAGGCCAAAGTTTTCAAAGCCGTACCCGGTACCTCTGGCGAAAGAGCAGCCTCTCCGTGATCAGCTGGGGAAGCTGCAGGCCAGCGGGGTGATCGCGGTGGGTGAGCCGTGTGAGTGGAATTCGCCGGTCGTACTTGTAGCGAAGGGAAACCGGTCGGAATTCCGTATCGTGCAGGATATGAGGGAGATAAACAGGGGCGCGCCCAGGCACCAGGCAAACAGGGGCGCGTCCAGGCAACACAGGTTAACACCGGGGCACCGTGCCCCCCTTTAATTTTGCAAGGGGGGCACCAATAGCAAGGTGCCCCTCTTAAATTTGATGTATTAGTACCAGGAGCGGATTCGGGAAAACTCCAAGGGAAGGGTCATGAATCGAAGTGGTGCCCCTACCTATACCCAAAATGAAAACCTCAACGGATTTCGGCCACTTAATTTTGGTGGTGCCCTATTTTCAGTTTTCTATTTTCTTTATTTTTGGTTAGTCGTGTGATGACTGGTGCCCCTGCTAGGCCGCTGGTGCCCCTGGAAAGATTGTGGTACCTACCTACCCTGCCCCATGACAAGCCCACGGTGGGCCCTGCACATGACTTAGGTGCCCATGGGCCCTGACAGGCCCGTGGTGCCCCTGACAGGCCTGTGGTGTCCTTGCTAGGCCTGTGGTGTCCCTGGGCCTTGGCAGGTCTGTGGTGCCCCTGGCGAGCCTGTGGTGCCCCTGTTAGAACGCAGGTGCCCTTGACAGGTTTGTGGTGCCCCTGACAATCTTAAAGTGCCAACGACAGGATTGTGGTGCCCTTGACAGGCCCATGGTGCCCTTGCGAGGCTGGTGGTTCCCCTGCGAAGCCGATAGTACCCCTGGCCGGCCTCTGGTGCCCGTGGCAGGTCTGTGGTGCCCCTGGAAGACCTGTAGTGCTTTTGCTAGGCCGATGGTGCTCCTGACAGGCCTGTGGTGCCACTGACAGACCCGTGGTGCCCCTGCTAGGCCTGTGGTACCCCTGGCGGGCCTGTGGTGCCCCTGTCGGCTGTCAGGCCTGTGGTGCTCCTGGCAGGCATGTGGTGACCCCAGGCCCAAAGTCATGACCCATGTGACCTCCCCCCTGGGATTCGCCACTGATTAGTACTGCAATGGCTTCTTGGTAATTTGATACATGTAGGATTAACCCTCGCCAGGCGAGGGCCTTTTCCATAACACGGACGGCGAGGGGGGGAGGGTTGGTACGACCCCCTCGCGATTGGCTCCTATGGCACTTAGAAACGACAAATTTACAGGGTAGGTGGGTCCATAGGAGATCTCGCCCCTGGGAAAGTTTGGTGACTCTAAGTCAATATTTAGGGGGTTTGGGGGGTATGAATGCAAAAATTTTGCTTAAACATGTTAAAAGTTTTTCGCTTATAACTTTTTACCTAGCAAAGATAGAGCAAAAATAAAAGCACCAGTGAACTCAGGACGTCAGAGCGCATCGAATGGTATACTTTGTTACCAATTTTAGTGAACTTTGGAATTCAGTTGCCGCTAAGCTAGTCCAATTTTCCCCTGACCTTGTACCGGTTTTTGTGACCTGGTGACCTGACCTGAAAAGACTGGGACTTCAAATTTTCAGGAAAGGTGCGAAAATGTTGCCCCAGAGGGTATGCCAAATTTGGCGGCGCTACGCGCCGCCGTTTTTACGTTATTTACGAAAAACTTTAGGGGGGTTGCATCAACCCCCCTCGTCGGGCGAGGGTTAATGGAATTTATCAAACGAGAATAAGGAAGAGACAAACACATCGGTACTTGAGGATCAGCTTAAAGTTAACCACACATACGGGGGTGTTCTGCCATTTTCGTTTAGTAAAAAAAAAGAATAGAAAAAATAAAAAATCATCGTGTCAGGGCTGTGACGAAAAACAAGTGGCCTAAATCCGATGAGAAAACAGGATTTGGGGGTACCCTAGGTTTGGCTCCTTGAGCTGGTGCCCCCCCCCCCTTGTCTCAAATCGTTCCGCCGCCTATGCTTCAGAATGTTGATCTTTCTAATGGTCTGCTGAGGGGTGTTCACAGGCACCGCACACTGCTGCGTGCGGTGTGTGCGGTGCGTCCAGCAGGCGTGGGGGTAGGGGATGGGTAGGCGGCTCTGACGTCACGGCTGCGTGCGGTGGACGGTCCGCTGTGGCCAGTCCCGACCAGCCACAGCAATCGCTGTGTGCGGTGACGGAAAGCTGACGTAGGGACGCGGTGGGCGGAGCTTCGAGACTGTGTGCGGTCCGACCGCACACAGGGCCCGTGAACAGCCCTCTGATTTGCCATTTGCTCTGCATTTTAATTTCTAATTGAATGCATTTTTTGTTACACTGCTTGTGTACCTATTCCTGGTTTTTGATAGAGCTGATGAGTGTCCAAGTCCATGCAACATTGCGTGTGACGTAACATAACCTGGGGCCTGGCCTGGGACTTGGGAGTCTCCATTCGCCCATTCTCAGCCACCCTGTGGAGCAGAGAACTGATGCAGTGTCCATGCAGTGTCCAGTCCAGTCTGAAAATAATGGCAACAGGGTTGACAGGGCAAACCAGCTAGAGTTACAAATCTGCACCAGCCTGTACCAACATGGCTCACTGGGGCCTGTGAGTCTCCATCCGCCCATTCTCAGCCACCCTGCGGAGCAGAGAACTGATGCAGGGTCCAGTTCAGTCTGCAAGTCATGGCAACAGGGTTGACAAGACATACCAATACCAATACCTCCGGAAACAGATATGGTAAACATGTAGATTGTCGGACGTAGGCACTACTGAGAAGAGGCAGCATCCCATGAGCAGCCTGCTCCCTCTGCCTCTTTCCTTTATACTTTGGTAAACATCTACTTCGTTAAGCATACCAGGTAGGGTAACAAAGCTGCACCAGTTCACAAGAAACAAGACCTAAACATTGCTCACCTGGTTTATGGTTAACTCGCTTGGCTGGGTCCCCATTCCCCTGCCCATCCCACTGAGACATAGAGATTAAAGGGACCCTCCCACCTTAACATTCGATTTGAGTTGAGATAGCCAAAATGGGGTCCCTGGCTCACAATTACCGGTTTCGGCACTCACAACATCGAGAAATGCCTTAAATCGGAAATATTGAATTTCAAAATTGCAGCATTTTGATTCAGAGGGGCTAATGCATAGGAATACCCCTCTGAATGTGTGACGTCAGCGCAGATATCTAACGATTTTTAAATGTTTGACTTAAACGTTTTGTAGCACGCGGTGGTGTATGCTGCTTTGCGCGCAACAAGTGCCGCACTTTCAGCTGCCAAACTATTGCTTCCAAATGAAGTCGCTAGGAACAGCGGAGATCCCAAAAAGTAAACAAAAGTAAAAGTATAATATCTTGAAAACCAGTGAATATTTTTCAGTGAAATTTGGTAGATATTCGTTTTCGCTCTTTCTGAACCGAGCGACATCACTTTCATGCCAATTCATAAACTTTTTTGAAAGTGGGAGGGTCCCTTTAAGTCCCAAGGATTTCAGCAAAAAGCCAAACATTCAAGTGACAAATTGGCTGTAGCCGATCCATGTTTTGTGGTCATTTTCAAATGAAACTTACTAGGAAAAGAAAGGTATCCTTATCTTTCACTCAGGAGTCAGGGATAATCCTCTATGTTCCAGAATCCAGATGGACGTGAGCAAGGAGGACATTTGTCAGCTGGCCTACGAGGGCAAGTGTGACAGAGTGAAGGAGCTGGTTCTGAAAAATAACAAATATCCCACCAAACAGGATGAGGTAAGCACAGCTGTTGATTGCTGAGCTCTAAGCTGTGGTTATGTGATGAGCTGGATAGCAGCAGAGCCAGAGTGAGAATTGAATTAGACAGCAGTAAGGGACAGACAGTTGGTGAAGTTGGGCAGTTGGCGAAATTTTGCCACATATTTGATATTACTGAGTAGAGTGCTTTTTGATATTTGTAATTGAAGCTTGGTTTTGCTAATTGCTTATGTTACTTGAGGTTCACCTGAAGCTGACAAACCCCTTGAAAGTTGAAGACGCCATACTCCACATAATTTTACCATCGCATGATGAAACTCTAGGGACGAAAAGACTCAATATTGTACCAGACAAAACATACGCTTATGCTGCTTATTGAGTTCACAGCTACCAGAGAAACAGTCAGTTAGGTGCATATGTCTTGTGCGGTGTGCCCCAATTTTTCATCATCGATTTATCATGCATTACTGCTTGTAACCCTCCAAACCCTCCCTCTATCCCGTAACCCCTGTAACCCTTCTAACCCTCCCTGTTTAAACCCATAAGCCCTGTAACCATCCAACCCCTCCCTATATAAACCCATAACCCCTGTAACCCTCCAACCCCTCCCTCCAACCCGTAACCCCTGTGACCCTCCAACCGCTTTCTCTGCTCTCTGTTGACCAGTCGGCTCGGCTGCCCATCCACTGGGCTGTGAGTGGCGGCCACAGTGACATCGTGGAGCTGCTACTGGAACATGGATCTCCCGTGGACCCCGTGGATGATGTGAGTGGACAGATGGTATAGGGAGTGGCCTGGGGGTGGTCGGTGGACCGTGAATGGACGTGTTGGGAAAAGATGGAGGGAAGGTGTGGGAGGAGGGGTAGACCGTAGAAGGTAATTTTAGTGTAGGAGAAAATGGATGGGGAAACAGGATGGGAAGAAGGCTGAGTGAAAAATAACCACCGTAGTCGACGCGCTGTAAAACCCTTATAAACGAACAAGAAGGCAGATGAGTTTTGAATAATGTATGTAATTGGACCGATGCTCTAGTTTCCTCGCTGATCTGCTGTTATCATGTTTTGCCGTGATATGTTTTGGTTTTGCTTGTTTTGTTTGCATGTTTTGGTGTGACTGATGTGGTGACTATAAGCCATGAATGATGACCAGGGGTGGATAATTTGCCGAGCTAAAGTTGTACCCGCGCAGCAAATCCGCCGCCGCCCTAGCGCCTAGCGGTAACCTTGACCTCCGCCGTCTGTTGCGGCTCCAAAGCCAAGCCGGCGTGGAATTGGGAAAGCTCTTGCTACCCCAACTCGGCACAATTATCCACCACTGCCGACACCAACCTCTGACACCTCCTCTGTACCCCGCAGTCGGCCAATGACACTGACCTCTGACCTTGACATGTAACCCATGACCTGTACCGAGGCACTAACCTCTCACCTCTGTCATCTCCCCCCGCAGTCGGGCACTGACCTCTGCCATTGACCTGTACCGAGGCGCTAACCTCTGACGCTCTTTCTACCCCCGCAGTCGGGCACTGACCTCTGCTATTGACCTGTACCGAGGCACTAACCTCTGACGCTCTTTCTACCCCTTCAGTCCCTTCAGTCGGGCACTGACCTCTGCCATTGACCGGTACCGAGGCGCTAACCTCTGACGCTGTTTCTACCCCCGCAGTCGGGCACTGACCTCTGCCATTGGCCTGTACCGAGGCACTAACCTCTCACCTCTGACTTCTACCCCCGCAGTAGGGCACTGACCTCTGCTATTGACCTGTACCGAGGCCCTAACCTCTGACGCTCTTTCTACCCCCGCAGTCGGGCACTGACCTCTGCTATTGACCTGTACCGAGGCACTAACCTCTGACGCTCTTTCTACCCCTTCAGTCCCTTCAGTCGGGCACTGACCTCTGCCATTGACCGGTACCGAGGCACTAACCTCTGACGCTCTTTCTACCCCCGCAGTCGGGCACTGACCTCTGCCATTGGCCTGTACCGAGGCACTAACCTCTGACGCTGTTTCTACCCCCGCAGTCGGGCACTGACCTCTGCCATTGGCCTGTACCGAGGCACTAACCTCTCACCTCTGTCTTCTACCCCCGCAGTCGGGCACTGACCTCTGCCATTGGCCTGTACCGAGGCGCTAACCTCTGACGCTCTTTCTACCCCCGCAGTCGGGCACTGACCTCTGCTATTGACCTGTACCGAGGCACTAACCCCTGACGCTCTTTCTACCCCCGCAGTCGGGCTGGACGCCGCTGCTGATCGGCGCCTCGGCCGGGCGGGCCGCCATCGTTCGCCTGCTGATCGCGCGCGGTGCCAATGTCAACCACGTAACGCACACCGGACAGTCGGCCATCATGTACGCGGCGTCCAAAAACCACAAGGAGGTGGGTTCAGACTCAGAGACACGGACAGCGATAACACTTACTTAGTTCAAGGTGGCGCTTGTTTGTAGTGTCATCCGTACCTTCTTTTTTTCATTTTTTCAGTGCTCTAGCTGTTATAACGTAGGTATAGCGTAATAGCATATTCTGGTCAGAATTATTGGTCATAATAGCACTGGACAAGCATTTCGACAGGGTGACTGAGAGTGACCGAGCCCGCCGGAAAGGACAGGCCGACCAGCTCTCCATGTACTCTTTGTCTTCTCTCTCCTTGTCCCTTTCCCCTACCTCCCTCGCTCCCTCCTCTTCCCTATTTCATATTTTCTTTTTCTCCTCGACGCTCTTATATTCCTTATATCTCCTAACCCCCAGCTGCGTCCACACCCCTATAACACCCCACCCTCCCTCTCGTCAGATTCTGGACGCTCTGCTCCGCAGCCACGCCGATCTCAACTCAGCAGACAAGTACGGTAGCACTGCGCTACACCGGGCCGCCTCACGTGGTAACGTGGACTGTGTGAACCTGCTGCTACAGTACAGCAACCAGCTGGATGTGAACGCTGCCGACAGGACCGGCAACACGCCGCTACACCTGGCCTGCGAGGATCAACAGGTACGGACTACAGACGGGAGTGAAACGTGGGAAGGGGTTATGTATGAGGTGATTGCTTCAGGTGCTTGAGAAGTGACTTAGCCGCGATTCTAAGGAGAAAAAGATACTACAATGGGAATGAGAGTGACTCAGTAGTAAAACTGGGAAGTAAATGAGCCTCAATGTTTAGTAGAGTATTTTGGTAATTATACTAAAGTGGAGGTTATTTAGCTCAGGGATCTCACATCTAAACATTTTTTCCATGCAACTACATCTCAGATCTAAGCGCGACTTGAACACTGTCCGTTAAAAAGTACCGTCCGTCTGGCTGTTACCGGTTTTTCGATGTCCGCAGGCGGAGGTGGCGCGCCTTCTGGTGCAGTCCGGCGCGCGGGTGGACCTGCAGAACAAGGCGGAGCGTACTCCGCTCCAGATGGCGCCACCGGGGCTGGCGCGCGACCTCCAGCAGCTTGCGCCGCCCGCTGTGTAACTCGGCTTCGCACAGATGGCGCTACCGTTGATACGGCAGATGGCGCCACCTTTCAGGTACAGATGTCGCCACCGTCAGTCACCGAGCCCGGCGGGTTGCCGATGGCTCTATTTCAAGCCGACTTTCATTCCCGTTTCTCGACCTCTCTGGCCCTCTATCCGTTTCGTCGGAAGGGCCTATTAGTGTTTGTAACTCAAGTTGGATTTTCGTGAAATCTGTTGCTGTGATGCAGCTGCCATATGTACTGTCATCTCCCCTGGCATGTCCTTGTTATGACGCGTCGCTATTTGCTGTTTCGGGGGAAGGGATTGGAGTTGCGTAAGTCAAGACGAGCTTGCCAGTTAGGTCATCGTTAAAGTCCTGACATGAGGAGGCATAAAAGATGCGGTGCAGAATTGGTGTCTCATGGTGTTTCCCAGTGCAGTGTGTTGTCTCTGGAACGTTGAGGGGCACTGGTGCTTAAGTGGTTTATTCTTGTGTGAAAACGAAAGGTGAGGACCGATCTGCAGTAGACGTTAGGAACTCACGAAATAAGCTGTCTTCTCTGTCCGTTTTCTCTTAGGCCTGCTCCAACAGCTGTAAGGGAACTGGCAATTTGTCGAACGTTTCCCTCGGTGTTTTTGGCTATCCATCTATTGGCCCATGGCCCATGGTACGCACTTCGTTTGCTATTGACTACTGGTATGGATTTTTGTATGAAGCTGTATCGCGTTTTCACTTACTCGTTCGATTTCCTATGGTTATAGCTTTCTCTCGCTATTTTGTCGAGTCGAAGCTGTCTCGAAGCTTGTCAAAAATCATCGTGCTGTAAGCTGTACAATGCCCGTAAGACTGTCCAGGGAAGGTTTTCCTGATGTATTTTGTTACTTAGTGAGCGGAAATACAGACCTTGTTGCTCAGAGTATGTGCAGTTACATAACTTTCATTATCACACTTATAAAACGAACTATTGACGCAGAGTAAGTGAAATAGTATAAATCGGAAGAATGGACTCGCCCAAACTGGAAGCCCCGCCATCCGGTCCCTGTTTGGACGAGTCCAGTCTAACTGCTTCCCCTTTATCGCGGTATGGACTCGTCCAAACCCAAATTCGCGTCAAAAGGCCTGGTCGGAATCGGCTGCTGTGCTGTTGTCAGCTGAGATCCAAGCCCCTGATTGGTTGAGATATTGATGACGTATCACGCCTTCCCGCGCTGTGACGTCATACCTCTGCTGACAGCCGGCTTTTCGGCTGCTGGGAGAAGGCAGCAGCACGTCAGCCGAAATTCAAAGTGGCTCGAAAGTGGCGCATGTAAGTCAAAGCGCAGCTTTATAGTGCAGGTGGTTAGTTCTTATATACGATGTTTTTGACGTATTTTGTATTAAATATTTTTCGCGAAGGATAGCAATTATTTCTTTTTCATGGCGCAATGTGCGAGTCAGCCTGAAAACAGTACCTACAAATCGAAATGCCAGCACCGCCTCAATTATCAATCCTGTAATTTTTTTCTATAGCCTCGGCAAATAAACCTCAGAAATATAATGTAACGACTAACGGAAGATAGTCGTTGAAAAAAAGCGCGAAAGTGCTACCTCTCCTCAAGTCTCAACTCTCAACCCTACTGTCGAGCGCCATCTTAGCATCTCAGCGCCATCTGGGCTGACGTTTCCTGTCAGCCGATTATGAACAAGCCCATCAGCAGCGTGGTGTGGGCGGGGCTTATTCTCGGCTGACAAAGTTCTGTCAGCCGATTCCGACCAGGCCTAAAGTCCGGTTTTTGGACGAGTCTATTCAAACTACTTCCCCTTTATTGCGGAATGGACTCGCCCAAACCCATATTTGCGTCAAATCTCGGATTTTGGACGAGTCCATTCCAACTACCTTCCCTTTGTCACGGAATGGACTCGCCCAAACCCAAATTTGCGTCGAATCTCGGGTTTTGGACGAGTCCATTCCAACTACCTTCCCTATGTCACGGAATGGACTCGTCCAAACCCAAATTTTCGCCAAATCTCGGTTTTTGGACGAGTCCATTCCAACTACCTTCCCTTCGTCACGGAATGGACTCGTCCAAACCCAAATTTTCGCCAAATCTCGGTTTTTGGACGAGTCCATTCAAACTACCTTCCCTTTAGAATGGACTCGTCCACACTCAAATTCGTCAGAACCCGGTTTTTGGACGAGTCCATTCCAGCTGGCAGCTACCTCCCCCCTTTGTCACGGAATGGACTCGTCCGAAACCCTAATTAGCGTGAATTCACTGTTCTTGGATGAGTCCTTACAACCATCTCCACTTCATCACGGAACACGCAGCTTAAGACTGGAAATATAATATTTTCTCTGACAGATTCAGGAAGAAGTTACCGGACGACCGCCAACACAAAAACAGACATCACTCGCAAAGTAATTCTGCACAACGGGAAAATAACTTCAGATATTTCGGACCTTACCAAACAACAACGCCAATGGGCTCACTCCGATAGCCCGGGCCGCAGCGTAATCACCACACGTCTCCCGCGAGCAGAGCGAGAACACATGTTCAAGATGTTTTAAACGCGTTCGGCGAGCACGTAAGCACAAAATGAAGGACGAACAAAGAGCAAGTGACTGGAGCGTCTCTCTCCATCTCCTACTTTCTCTCAACCTTTCGCTCACTCACTCACTCATTCACCCATTCATTCATTTATTCATTCACGCACGCAATCACTTACATACTCACTCGTTCACTCTCTTTCACCCACAACTCAACACCTTACTTCTGCCTCTCACACTCTTACACTATCTCACATTTAGTTTAACACTCAGTCACTCAACTACATGTAACACTTTCATTGCAACTCTTCATCGCGTTGCCGTCCACTCTAACACTCTAACTCCCCACTCTTTCAATTTTAATAACCTAAACCATTGTCACCGCATCTGCCGCTGCCATCGCTGCCACTGCCACTGTCACCACTGCCACTGCCATCGCTGTCATCACTGCCAACACCGACCACTAGAGAAAACCCTCCTGTCAATCCCAGCACACTCTAAACCATTTCAACTATCATCCGCACCACCCAGCACACAAGTGGGTCCAGCACTTAGCCCCGACCGGAGCACTTTTCAGAGATTCTCTTCACCATTCTTGCTGACACTCCGTCATAGACTTTCCTCGCAGCTGATAAGCCAAGATGGCTTTCCCAGCGAGAAGCACTGCACTAGCCGCGTGTCACGCATTTGAAACACACACTCACTGGTACGAATAAAGGTGCTGTGATCGTCCAAGCAATGAACTGAAAGAGCGTACTTCTAAAGCGAGAATCACAGGCACTATCGAAGGTAGAGTTTGTCAACTATGAGGCGAGCACATACTACAGCGGTGGTAGTCATGGCAACACATACGGCGTCTGCGGTGAACAGAGGTAACCATGGCAACCGTAACCTGTTACGGTGACAGGCGGTGACGCAGCGGTTGACATGGCGACGCAGCGGTGAGCGACGCGGGGCGTGGTTGCCATGGCAGCGGCGGCTTGTATCCGGACAGATAGCGATGCCAGCTGACAGAGACCTGCGTTTAACGCTGAACCTGGGTCGGAATTTTGGTGACCACCTTCCTGGGTTTAACCCTGCGAGAGAAAAAACGGACGACAGTCAGAAAAATAAGGCAATGAGGCGAATTATAACAGCGTTTCCACATTTCCACTCGACGGGCGCATATAGCGAGTTTATGGATCATTGGTCATTGGCACTGTTGCTGGTCCTCCACCGAAGAATTATAACAATCCAAAAATGTACCCATTGGCTTCAGTGCACACGCGTCACGCATAGCACACCAAAGGCACAGCAAACACACAGACGCAGACACAACACACAGGATTCCGAGACAGTGAAACATTCGTAAATTCACACTCCACAGGTCCACTCGCTGACAGCGACACTTTAAACTTCGAGCGACTCCCTGCGCTTACACTGTAAGCACGGTAATCATGCAAAGCTCCGCGCTTCAGAAGATGTTGACACTAAATGGGTAGATATGTAGATAGATGTAGCGAGGTGATAAATGGGAGATAGAACGAGAGTGTAGCTCAACAGAATGTAATGATTTGACACTAAAAGTGAATAGGTACAAAGAACACACATTACAAGGCGAAACATCCTTAACCATTAAACCCTATCAGCCGAACTCAAAAACCAAGACCACACTGAAATCAAACCCGATTCCTATTCGATAAAAGCCTCAACACCCAAAAGTCAAAACCAACCAATAAAAACCCAAAACCACACAAAGGTCAGTCAAAACCAAATTCAAAACAAAACCCATTTCCCTCCGGCCGAGCCCGTTCATACGGGAAAACCAATACCACACACACACCCTCCCTTCCCTCTCCCTCTCCCTTCATCCCGGCCTCTGACCAGTAAAGGCCGGTCGACTCTGGCCCCGCCCACACACTGCTCAGCTGAACCGAAACTCCGAGCCCAGACTGCGCAGCCTGCGACGACCACACAATATGACGTCATGGAGTGACGCTAATGGCCTCACACAGTGATACATGGCGTCGAACAGCTGTACAAAAAAGCACCAAGAACGACACAATATGGGACGACACAAGCAGAATAGCCCGAAGAAACGACAACACAAATAGACCAGAAACAAGCTATCTGAGCAGTGTTCGTGTCACTCCTGTTTTATAACTGTAATCACACCAAATTTTCCGGTGTGGATTGATTTGGCAACAACCAGGATAAAGTCCCTATTCACCAGCATCAACCCAGCTGAAACACGATAAAACGTACGAAAACACAGAATGACGATGAGGAAAAGGCGCAATAATAAACCGTGCCCCTGACTGCCATGTGGATGTAAAACCGCCTAAATTTACATATGCGTCCCTCCTACCAGCTTAGTCACCCTGAGTGCGTCCCTGCTCCCCTAGCCCAACCACCTTGACAACGCCCCTGAGCTGCCCCCTTCTCCGCCCACCCTGAGTGCGCCCCTGCGCTGACCCGAGCACTGACCTGTGAAGGTCACGGCCGACCTGCTGTCCGTGCCCCGCGTGCGGCCGCGGGTTGTCCTTGACGTACGACTTGCACGAGGCCAGCTTGGACTCGAGCGCCTGAGGGGACGGGAAATGTCGTAAGACATACAGGCGCACACACCTACAAACAGACATACCTTGGCAATCAAGGGAAAGTGATGTACGCAGGCGCATAGATCGCGTACCATATCGGCATTTTGCTTGCGCTTTGGGAAAATCGAGAACGTGGAAGGTGTTGAAAACTGTCATAAATGAGAACATACACTTCTTTCTCCAACAAGCCAGGGCTCAGGGTGTCTAGGACGCATTGTCTTAATATCTTACATTGAACTGATTGATGTACGTTGATTTCGATGATTCAGGTTAGGTAGCATTCAAGATAAATTATCGTGTTCAATACCGTTTCCAAATACTTAGATGCAAGCTCACGGTCGATCATACCGCGATGTTATTGACTTCTTGCTTTATCTACGATATCGATATTCTAATTATTAACATTTTTGCCGCCATTGTTTAATGTAAAGACAACACACGCCAAAGATCCTGCAATCATCTCCGTAGGTTAGTATGGGCGGATCAACTTAATCAGCTGAAAAGTTATCAGAGGACAGTTTGAAACACTCGAAAATGTGACGCACGTAAAGTTAACAGAAACACGGCGAAAGAAAATAGAAAAGCACAGAAAGAGACAGATGCACAAAATCAAGCCCCAAAAACGCCAGCAAGACAGACAATGGTCAGTGGTCACGGCAAACAAAGCAAAGCCACCAAGCACGCTATGCCTTCTTCACGACCGCTCACGAAGAATGACTGGGTTAGTCACGACTTCACTCGATTCACAGCAGCAGAATTGCTGGCCAGCTAGACGTGATCTGAAGTTGGATGAGATTAGCTGGTAGAAGGAGGGAGGGAGTCAACCGAGCTGGAAAGGATCATGATGATGATGATGATGATGATGATGATGAATTGGGGTTTTTGGGCGCCCGGACTACAGTCATGGTCATCGGCGCCCACAATCTGGAAAGGAATTGTTCGATAAGGATACATTAAATTTTAGCGTGTAGGATAGCGTAGGAAGGGAACGTGTTTTAGACGAGGATGGGATAGGATAAGACGGGATGAGACGGGAAGCGACAGGGCAGGATCGCACAGGACAGAGTAGAACTAGCCACACACAGCCAGCTCATATGTCGCTGTTAGACTGAAGGGCTATGGAAAACTACCCCAGGAAGGACTCAGCACAGATTAACCAGGATACTCTATGAAAGATCAATGTCGGATCTGTAAGTACCAGGATCACCGTTTTAGCCATGAGACTAGTCACACACGAACTGAAGGGGGCCTATGACTGTAAATATCCTATCCAATCCACCCCGCGCCAGGCGAGGCTCCGAATCAAATCCCAACCAGCGCTGGAGGCACAGCCACGCGCGTGCGTTAGTTCCAGACCAGGCCACCAGGGCGGCGTTAGTGAGGCTCGGCGGCTCGCGTTGGCGCCGCTCGCTCTGACCTGATCACAGCCTGAGACCTGAGAAGAGCGGGCCGCGCGGGACCCACTACTGGGCCGGTATACACACACAGCGGAATTTGCCGCACGCCTTACACATGTAGCGGTCCAACTAGAACGGAGGGGCACAGACACACACGGGGAGAGGTCAGAGCTCACCGGCCAATGACGGACACAGGGCACAGGTCTGAATAGGGAGCTGGGAGGAGAGTGTGGTTGAAATTTCGGAAGGGACTCCGTAGACCCCAAAAGCTTTTTTCTGTTAGTAGAAACAAAAGGTCGTCTAAAGGAGCTTTCGCGGTGCCGATAAGTAAATGTATGAAATGAATTTCAGCCTTAGCGAGAAAGTCGATAAAATAAATGATGGAAAAATGAAAACGAAGATCTGGATCCAAGGAGCTGAATATAAAGAAGAGTTGAAAGCAGGTGAAGCTGGCGGTTGCGTAGGCTCGCCTCAGCACGGAGTACCCTGCAGAAACTGAGCCAAACAAAGTGACCGACCATGGGACAAGCTCAGATCCGAAATGAGGTGATAGGTGAGGGCTGGTGTTTGACAGACATAGGCAAGACTGGAGAAAGGATGGGGACCTCTCGAGGGTGAGGTAGCGAGAGTCCAACAAAAAGACAGGTGCAT
Source organism: Amphibalanus amphitrite (assembly GCF_019059575.1). Classification (NCBI taxonomy): domain Eukaryota; kingdom Metazoa; phylum Arthropoda; class Thecostraca; order Balanomorpha; family Balanidae; genus Amphibalanus; species Amphibalanus amphitrite. The sequence goes on along the minus strand of NW_024882699.1, from coordinate 3,329 downwards.
ATTAGCAATAAAACAGCAGTTGTGTAAACCGAACGTTTTGTGCCCCAGTGGAAAGAAGAAAAAGAAAAAAGAAAGAAAGAAGAAAATGCAATACAGAAGAAAGAAGAGACAGAGCACAGAAGAAAAGGGCCCTAAATACCGAGGCAAAACTACGAAAGTAAAAGAAGCACCGCAAAACAAAATGTGAAAGGGGTTCATAAACACATTTTTTCATTGAACGCCGTAAACAAAAACCGGAAAAAAAGTTTCAAAAGAAGAAAAAACCTGCAGTAGGGAACTGACTAGGTTTGCATTTATATACAGCTTAGGAATAAGGAAGTACATTTCGGAATACGGATTCCATTAGGCACGGCCATTTGGAAAGGACATTCTAATTATGTGACACAATCACGAGCCTCTATTCGCTAACAGACAGCGCATAAATAAACGCCGAACAAGAGTTACCTGTTCACCAATTGCGGTGCGACGTGCAAACTAAACACAATGCCATCTAGTGTGCGGGTATAATACACCAGAACCCGTGAAACTAATGTGCAGTGCTTCCAAACACCAAACAAAAACTACTACGGTAGCTCAGTTAGCTAAGCTGAGTGAACGCGCAGATAATTTGAAAAGCACAATAATAAAAAACCAGCATCATTACTACAACGAATGTACCATTTTGAGGACGGCCACAATCGTGCCGTAATTTATAAGTGCGGTCTTACCCCGACTTTACGCAGGAGGTCGCCGACAATGTTGAGCGCCGAAATCCGTGACGAAGGCGTCATGGGACCGCCGTCCAAGGGAGCGACCACGTGACCGTTGGTGGCCGGCTGCTCGCCCACTGCCGGTGGCACTATGAGGGGATGGGAAAACAGTCAAGTGACTATATGGGTAAAATATGAGAGGCTTGAAAATTGACGGCCTAACAATATGGGAGTGGGACAACCTTTTGACGCATTCTCACTTATGTTTAAATCGCTGGTCAATAACACAACTTTATTGGATGAACAAAAATGATATACTAAATCGATCCTTAAAGACACCGTCGTCGGTATCCACACTATACTCAACACCTGTGTGCCACTTTTAACGACATGACGATGAAAAAGAAGCACATAAAAAACTAGCCTGCTACGTTGTATACAGTACTGAATACATTGAACACTTGGGTTCCCTATTCGAAAAATACGTGTCATCCCTCAAATAGAGACGTGACCAAACGTATCCACCCATCCCTCTTCAACTCTCTATCTTGTTATAGTCCACTCTCCCTCACCCACTCACCCACTCACCCACCCACTACCTCCCTCCCTCCCTGCTCTCCCTTTCCCTCCCACCTTTAGCAGTGGTGTTGGCAGTGAGGGCGGCCGGTGTGGCTGTGGGCGCCACAGGCGGCGCCACCGGCCGCACCCCGCCGTCCGGTCCGTCCTCCAGCCGCTTGTTGCTGTCCACTGCTGACCGCTCGTTGTCGGGCTCCTGGTCGTCAGCTTCGTGACGCTCGCGGATCACCAGCTCTTGGCGGAGATCTGAGGGGGAGGTCATGGGTCAGGTCAGGTCATGGGTCAGGTCAGGTCATGGGTCAGGTCATGTCAGGTCAGGTCACGACAGACGAGTCAAGAAAGACGTAAGGTTGGGTAAGGGGACGTCAAAACCCTTAGCAGATAACACTAACAGTGGTCCGAGGGAGTGGATGTCGTAAGTCCGAGGTCAGACCATGAAAAGATGGACGAGGGTCAACCGCGGCCCCCGCCGAAGTTAGTTGGTAGCACTGCTGCTCCACGGCGTACATTTCCTACCAGCCCATAGGGTTTACAGGTTAAATGGCCTGTTTTCAGCGAGCGATATCTCGGTCAACCTTTGAAGGAATCAATGGTTCTTAGTCTCAAATGATAGATCGATGAATTTTCTTTCGACAATTCCTCTACCATTTTTCACGAAACCCAGCCGATCTTCTACGGCGTACAGGGTAAAGATTTCTCTGCACGCCAGCACCCGCGATCCGCCTCTTCGATCGCCGGCGCGCGGTCCTCGGTAGCGCAGTCGGTAGCGTATCGGGCTACGGATCCGAGGGTTGTGAGTTCGAATCCTGGGAGCGCCGCGTGATTTTGGCTAGAATTGAATGGTGTAGATTCTTGAATGTTTGCATAATCAATTATTAATAGCTAATTGAATGTATCTGCCCACTAATCGGCCCCTAAAACCTGTTATTTTAGAAATTTAAGAAATGAATGTCACGTGCGCGTCACAACTGCCAACCATAAGCGCTACCATATTCTAGTTTGAACTAACTTTTTGCTAGTCCCGACCACATATAGTAGGTTTTCTAGTAGATATACTAGAAATTCCTACCAAAGTTCGTCCTACCCTTCACTCAATATACCCTGGGTCAACCGTGCCTGATGGAGGTCCGAGTGTCAAAGGTAGTATCAGGTGAGCCGGTGAGGAGATGTCGCCTGTGTTTGTCAGAGGTCTGGGGAATGGGAGGTCACGAGACATAACAAGTCAGGTCAGGTCACGAGTACGACTTACGGGGGAGGTCAGGTGTGGGGCTAGGTACTGAGGGGAGGGTCAAAGTTCCTGAGTCGCTACACTTCCTCTCGACCACATATGAATTGCGATCCCTGTACCCAACTGACTGACTGACAAATAAACGATTAACGATAAATAAAGACTTCACGTTTGTTGCAGTATCGCACGGCCACTTTTCGGCTATTGTGCAGCCTCTAGCTGACCTCTGTGGCCTCACTCACCTCTGTGAGGCCTCAGTGACGTCTAAATGACCTCAGTGACCTCTGGACTCTGACCTCTCGACCTGACTGACCTCTGGACTCGTCTTTAAGCCGCTGCACCATCTCTCTCAACGTCTCCTTCTCATCCAGCTCAGACTCGAGGAAGGCGTTCCTCTCCAGCGCCTGGTTCAGTCGGCCCTCAAAGTCCTCCAGCGATACCACCATGGTCCTGTGACGTCATAAATAAGGATACATCAGTGACGTCATATGTCGTAAAGGTGACGTCAATTCGGTCCACGTTACATCGATCTATGTTGACCATCAATCTTCCTATTTTGGCTTGATGCATGGCAGTAAAACCTCGCGAAATGTTGTTGACACTATCGATGGTCCTGATATTGCATTACATGACGTCATGGGACGCGATAACTCCTGATTGGTGGTTGACCTATCGCAAGGCCATTGATCAGTGTTGGGTTAGCGTCCACATAACTCACAGCTCAGTATCCACAGACGCTAATGTTATCATTGTAAAAACGTCATTTTTGCAAATCATTTGTACGAGTGTTAAAGCAGGAGAGACGATACCGATGTTGACCAACAAATGACGTTAAA
>NW_024882698.1:122500-220945 GCF_019059575.1 Amphibalanus amphitrite | reverse complement strand
GTCACATTGGGGTCAGGGCGGGCTGCAACGTACCGAGTGACCCTCCTCACTGACCGGCTACGCGAACGGTATACGAGTAGATACACTGCCCCTCGGGCCTCGGAATTTGACGACTTTGGAGCAGATACTCAAAGCCAAAACTAGGAAAATGGTTATCATTAGGCATAGAACAAAAGACGAATGGACGAAACAAACGGTGTGATCAACATTGAGCAGATTACATAGATGCAGAGTATTTTTAATAGCCTTTTTCTCTAAATGGTGCTGGTATTTCAAAATCATTTGCAGATAGACATCGTAATAAATTCCATTTCACATTCAAAGCTTTAACCAAGAGCGGAGAGAGAGAGAGAGAGAGAGAGAGAGAGAGAGAGAGAGAGAGAGAGGAGAGAGAGAGAGAGAGAGAGAGAGGAGAGAGAGAGAGAGAAAGAAAGAGAGGGAGAGAGGGGTGGATGGGAAGACAAGATATGAGATAAAAATACAGAAGGCAACATGGCGTACCTACATATATTCAAGGAGAGTAGGTAGATTTATGCAGCCAGGATCTTTATAAAAAACGACCTAATTTTTCGTCTTTTTTCATCACAACGCTTTTTGTTAAAAACGCTATAGGCTATAATGGTACCCTTTTCTTTAGAAAAGCATCTCTAACCATAGTGAATCAAATACACACAAAATATGGGCATCGTCCATATACAGTAACAAAAGAAAATGCTATGGTATAATGTGAATTTCCGGTCAATTATCCGCCCCACTTTGGCGATACATGACTGCATGCAGTTTGCCCGGTCGCGCGTGACGACAGCTCCAAACAGCTGCAGGCCGGCCTCATGTTTCACGTCACTCGCGTCGGGCGTGCTCCACAGGTTTGTCAGAAGCACGATGCATGCCATGTTTGGACAGAAAACGATATAGCAGTCAGTTCTGGTCACGCTTGGAGCCTTCGGCAGCCGCATACAAATGTAAACCCTGCAGCACGGTAGCTGCCAGCTGGTGAGCCATACCGGTGACTGTTGGCGGTCGCCCGAAGTTGACACCAGCCGCCGCGGTAGGCGCCTGGTTGTCGCCTATGCCGGCACTGCCACTGGGCGGACGTGCACGATGATGCAATGCGCGAAGGCCGTGTCCTCAATGAGCACCGGGTATTCCAGGACGTCCGAAGGATCGGGCGCTCCATTCCGCGATGTTCAGCGTAAGGTGCATTCCATTGCAGGACGTTCAGTGAAGCGTTCTCTGGTGGCACATCCGTGTGTTAACATCTGATCCCTGCTCGTTGAGGTTCGCGTAAGTGTCCTTATCCCACTTAGCGATTCAGTGTAGAATGACTGACTCGCTCTTACAGATCACCTCGTCATAGCTATGGAGATGGACAGAACGGGAAACAAAATACACATGAATGTCATGAATAAATAATGATACCTACCAACATTGGCGACATAAGAATTTGCTTGTATTTCTCTTCTGTTTTTACTGTTGCATCATCTTCAACAGACGTTACTCTCTTGTCACGCTTCCTTATGTAACAGGAATGCATCTGTCCGGGCGATTTGGCCCGGGCCGCAACATCTATCGCTCAGCACCATCGTCCGTGTGTCTGTAGGGGATTGTCGCCTGAGAAGTCTGTCGCCTGGAGACTGTCAATCACAGTTGTCTTCCCCATGGGGACGCTCACCTATAGTTTCCTCTTCTGTTCACCTGTCTCTCAGCGCCTTGGATGGCCGGATGCTTGATGACCATTATTATCTGCTCCGCATACCTGTAGACCTCATTTGCACTAAATCAAGCTAAAACCGATCACTCATGCTGTTTCTAGCGAGGCGTGGGCGACTGGGGAGAAGGACGACTGGTGGGCGGGGTATGAGAGGCGGGGCGGGGTGCTGGTCGCGGTGGGTGGGCGCCATTGCACCGCCTCCGTCCCCGGGCACGTCTGGCAGGAGCCCAGACGAGTGGACCGTCTGGAATTTGCAGCCCGTCTCGCCAGACCGACTCCAGTGACGTATGCCATGACTTCTGACGTGACTCGCCGTGGGGACTAGGGGGGGGGAGGGGTCAGCTACTGCACAGATCGCACCCCGTAAGTGTGGCCATTTCCGGACAGGAGTTTGGCCAGGGGCGCGGGACCAGCCCCGGCGGGCGGTGACCGCTGCTGTAGTACCGGCCCGATCCGGCCTGTCCCAACCGGAACAAGGGTGAGAGATACCGTTGGGACGATGGGTGATTTCGGTCCGTGCCTTCCGCCGTATGGTTGGTGGGCGGTGACCGGTTTGTTTGTTTGTTTGTTTGTCGTTATTCATGATTATGGGCATGGACAATGGACAGAAATAAAGTTGAATTGGTGCAAAAGCATAAGCTTATTACGAGGCACCTCTTCAACAAAACAAAACGAAACAGAGCATCACCGAAATAAACACACACACACACCAGGTCCCACGCGCAACCCGCCGCCCCAACGGACCTCCCGACCATATAGCTGGACCACACGCGCCGCCAGCCTGCGGCCTCCCCCTAACTTTGCACGGCGGCCCGTCTGGCCAGACCGGGACGGTGCCGTTCCATGGCATATGCCGTCCCGGCCCCGGGGAGAGCTGTGGGATACCTCCCCGGGCCGGGGAGATCTGGGGATACCTCCCCGGCGCTCCAGACGGGCCGCGAGCTCCCGCCCGCACCCCGGAAAATCATCTTTCCGGGGGTGCCCCTAACCACGGAGCGCCGACCCGACCCGACAGGCCGGCGCCCCGCCCGCCCGGGCGGCCGACCGGTCCCTGGGACCGGTACCCAGGTTGGCCCGGATGGGTCATAGGGGCGGGGGCCCTATGCTCGGCAACTCAGGGTTCCGCCACAGGCCGGCGGAGCCCGCCTGGTCCTACAGTAGACCACATCTGCTGTCCACTGCCCGTGGCATCTTTTTTTTTTAAGCAAATCGTTTTGTTTCAAAAATGAATCCCTGAATGATATGCGCCACTTGCTTCGCTTGATTACTTGCTATGTGAGTTCCCTTCAAAAGTATGTCAAGTTGTACTTTGTCAAGTAATTGTGAGAAAGTAGGAATTAATTGTGACATTTCAAAAATCATTCTAATCCTAGCATTAGCATAAAGGGGACAGTGCAAAATAAAATGTTTTTGGTCCTCGCAATGATAGCCACAGGAGCAATTCGGACCATCTACAAGCTGATTTTGAATTCCGAACATATGTGCGTTAAGATGCGACATTCCGAGTCTCAATCTAGTTAGCAAAATGCTTCCCGTTCTCGATCCCAAATTGTAATACAAAGGTTGTGGGGCTTCGCCCAAGCGCTCTCGTATCTCTCGCTTAAAGGAACGTGATGAATGTAAACACCTGATGTGTGATGGCAGACGATTCCAGATCCTTATGGTGGATGGGATGAAGGATTTTTGATAGGATGTAGTTCGATTTGGAGGGAGCGTGAGTGATGCCGCATTGCGAAGTGGTCGTCCTGTGTCTTGTGCTCGTGTGTCGGGTAGAAGTGCAATCGTGTTTGGTGGTAGTGTGTGCCTGTCCTTCATAAGTGCATGGAGCGTGGTGAGTTTGTGGATCTCCCTTCGTGCTTGGAGTGTGGTCCAACCCAAGTCTTGTAGTAGAGTTTTGGTATGTGTTCTGAGAAGAGCTCTGTGATGAGTCGAGCGGCTCTGTTATGGAGTCGTTCAAGTCGTAGAGAGTCATGAGTAGTCAAGTGTCCATCGTAGATCACGTCACAGTAGTCAAATATGGGGAGAATGTAAACAGTATAAATGTTTTGAGAATGTGTCTAGGAAGGATTCGTGACAGTGGGTATAGAGGTCCTAGAGCCCTATTCACTTTGGATATGATGTCGTTAACGTGTTGGTGGAAATGCATGTCTGTTGATATGGTTAATCCCAGGTGTTTATGTGCAGTCACACATGGGATCGCTTGACCGTCAAATGTCAGTTTGGGAGGATCGTGTGTGGTCTTGTAGGTAAGTGAATGTCTGCTGTATAGTTTTGGCACCATTGAAGGTGATTTTCCAGTCGCTGCCGAACTTCCCTATGGTGGTGAGATCTTGTAAGAGTGAATGTTGAGCATTGGTTGCATTGTGTGTGTGTGGTGTGAATAATGTGGTGTCATCAGCAAAGAACAACATGCTGTTATGAGTTCGATCTGCTAAGTCGTTTATATAGATGAGTGCTAGAAGGGGCCCCAACACGGAGCCCTGTGGGCATCCAGCGTTGATGGTTCTTGGACGACTAAAACTTTCTCCAACTTTGATTTTTTGAACTCTATTTTCTAAGTATGATTTGAGCCACTTAAAGAGATCCCCTGTAATACCACAATAGTTTTTACACTTAAATAAAAGACCTTCGTGCCATATCTTGTCGAAATATTTGCTGATATCCAGATAGACCACGGTAAAATCGTCACCTTTGTCTAAGGCAGTGTACAGACTATTGGTAAAGTGGATTAGTTGAAGCACCGTACTGTGGTGTGGCCGATAGCCACTTTGATTGTCTGTAAGCAGAGCATTTTCAGTGAGATGATCATAAATATGCTTGAAAATTATTCTTTCAAAAACCTTGGAAATACATGGTAATAAACTAATAGGCCTATAATTTACTGGGTCTGACTTGGATCCTTTCCTCTTGTAAATTGGTAAGACGTCCGCAATCTTCCATGATGATGGGAAGACGCCTTGGGTGAGTGACATGTTAAACAGTTTGGTCAGTGGAGTTTTGATGATTATAGCACACATCTTCAGAAGTTTAGCTGGCACATTGTCACTACCTGTTGATTTGTTAGGGTCAATGGCATTGAGGGCAGAAAGTACCTCGTCCTCTGTGATGACAAATTTATCCAGTATGGGAGGCTCAATAACTGGGGCAGACACTGGTGTCATTTCATCGACTTCCAGCAATGACTGTTTAGCAAAGAACTCTCCTAATAGGTCAGCTTTGTCTGAGTCATGTTCTAATATGGCTCCATTTTTGTCAACTAAGGGTGGTAAGGTGTCTATTTTGGCATTTCCCAGCATGTGCTTTAAAATGCGATGATACTCGTGGGGATTCTTTTGAGATTCTAATAGCTCATTACATTGTTGTTGGAGATGTCTCACTTTGAGACTTTTGTTCAGACTGGTAGTTAGATTTCTTTGCTTTTTCCAGCTGTTCCAGTGATGTTCAGTTTGGTGTTTTTGAGCTAGTTTAAATAATCTATCTCTTTTCCTGATCTCCAGGGGCGGCGCCACGGGTTTTCGATAGGGGGGGACGGGGACCGAAAATCGAAAATCCCAAAAGTAGATACTGATCGTGTATGCAAAAAAAGATCGATCACCTTTTCAAGCATCCTTCCCTCTAAATCAAAATTTGCAGTCTTGCCAACTCAAAGCTGGTTTCCTACAAGCTGCGAATTGCTTAGGCATAAGTAGCAGTGCCAGCTATTCTTACATTTCGTACTTTCAAATTTTCGATCTTACGTCTGGTCAGCTTCAGGGCTTCACAATCATATACATAGTCATGGAGGAAAAGTGGGAATGTCTTCTGCTCTGACAAGTGCGCCAAAACTGCAATATAATTTCAGAATCATGACATCACCACCTGATCCATATGCAACGGGCAGGGTGCAGCTAATGGCTAGCCGTCAGTGGTCATGTCATCGGTGGTCACTCAAAAGGCCATGCTAGGTCATGGAAGGTCACCAACCGTTATTAGATCACACTTTCTGATGGATTTTACTTGCCAAGAGCTTCGCGGGAAAAACGAGCGCATGCACCGTTGAAAAAATTGAGTGAAAGGGTCTCAGGTCCGGCGACCTCTGCAGGTGAAATGCCCCAGGGTAGGATTCCGGTCCTTGTTGATTAACCCGCGCCGTGCTGGGGGGGGGGGGCGTTTTTACGCCCCCCCCTCAGGTTTTTCGCGAATATCTCAAAAACGGCGGCGCGCAGCGCCGCCGTTTTTGGTACACGTGTTCCTACATCATTTCCGCACATGTTGTGAAAATTTCAGACCTAGGCCGTTCAAGGTCAGGTCACCAGGTCACGTCAAGTGACCTTACCTCAGAAAAAGTTCAAAGGCTCGCTATAGCTACACCGACTGAACGATCACTTTGAAACTTTCAGCGATTGATATGAGTAACAGTATGTATAAAATGTATATCTCGGATTTTTGATATCTGTGACCTAAGGTCAGGTCAATTTTGCGACCTCTCCATTATAAGTCAATGGGAGAAAATTGAAATGCGCCTCTTTTGGACGAATATCGTTCAAAACGCTCTCAAACATCGGTTCATAGGTAAACATGACACACTGAATAGGAAAAATGCACCTGTGACCTCTCTGTGTGCCCCTGAGGTCATCTCAGGTCATGAACGGTCGCCAGCAGTTTTTTGGCTATAACTTTTGATAGAGACGTGCTAGAGCGGTGAAAACACGTCAGATGTGTTCAGCTCGACGATACGGATCGACTGATATGCAACATGACCCTTTTCGGTCAGGTCATGACCTTGACCTGAGGTCAAATTTTCAAAATGACCTTTCAAGGTCAACGAATAGTTCATTCGACGCGTCTCGACGAGAGGAACACGATGCTGGCAAAAGTAATGTCATGGCGCTTATGAGTCAAAAGTTATTGACGAAAAAACGTTTTTCGTAAAAACGGCTATTTTTGGAGTTTTTGCCCTCTGGAGGCTAAACCGTTGACCTGAGGTCAAATCTGAGAACATTACTCAGAAAGGTCTGTAAAAGGGCTATCGAATGCGCTTTTCCGCGGCGCTGTAGCTCTATCGGTTCCCGAGATAGCCGTTGGCAGTTTCCAAAATGTTGAAATAGTCAACATTTTACCTTTGGTGACCTCTGGTGACCTGACCTTTGACCTGACCCAAAAAATGACCGAAGTGTTTTCGTCTTTATTTTTGACGCTCTTTCGATTGCCGCTTACCGCGTGTCGCTACGTGGCCCAGGAGCCGAGTTAGACGGGGGGGCGTGAAAACGCCCCCCCCCCCAGCACTCGGCGGAAAGTTCAGGCCACCAGCACGGCGCGGGTTAACTTCGTCAAAAATGGCAGTAGAGCTGTGATGTCGGCACCATTGTGTTCGTCATGATCGAGCTGGCACGACCTGCATCGTTCTCATATTCACCCTCCAATCGTAACAACTACAGCAGGGATTGGCAAATGGCGGGGCACCCCCTTTGGGAGGTAATGAAGGTCTCTGGAAACCTCATCCCACATCTCTTAAGCATTAGTGGCTCTCCTTATGGAACAGGTTTCTTGACTGGTCTGTTTCACCCCAGAATTCAAAGACTAGTCAAGGTAAAACCGAGCGCACCACAGTGAGCACAATTTGATAAGCTGGTGTATCTCAATTTTCATGTAGAACCTTTCACGTATCACGGACCTAAAACCCTTTCGTGCACTCATGCAAAAGCAACTGCCATGTTTCAACAGCTGGTAATGGCATTTTCACAGCCGCTGACGTAAGAAGGGGAGGGATGGGGGGCTCGATTAGACCCCCAGCCGTTCGGCCGCCGACCGAACTTAGTTTTGCAGAAAAAAAACGAGTGCTATCGAACCCCTTGACGAGAGGGAGCCGATGCTATATCCAATTATAAGGTCTTGGGCTACTGCGTGCTTTTTTGGTCCTGCCTGTGATCTATCCGAACACTTCTCCCCACAAGTGCTGGGGTTAAATGGCATAGATTTCAAATGGTTCCTGTGGTAGAACTGCCATGCTTGAATTTGACTCATTAGGAATGGAAAATTTTCATATAGTAACGGAAATCAATGGAATTTCAGCTTGGTTTTATCGGCAATGGGGCCTGGCAGTGGGGTGGGGAGGTAATAAGTAATAACCCTGCCTGGCGCCCCAAAAAGGGGGCACGATCCCCGAGGCCCTGCCGATCACCTTATAACTACAGACATCACAGCTCCACACCTTTTGCAGATGGCCAGGACCCCTGCGATGCATTCCAACAGCAATCTTTATTCAGAACCTGCCTTGATTAACCAACGATGCATTAAATGCCACGGATAGCTCTATAATGCATTATTATCAACTATTGAACGGGCCTCGCCGATAGGGGGGTACTGTACCCCCCTAACTTTCGATAGCGGGGGACCTGTCCCCCCCGTCCCCCCCGGTGGCGCCGCCCATGCTGATCTCCCTCCTGAGAGAGGCGTTGACCCAAGGCTTGTCAATCACTCGCACTTTAATAATTTTGGTAGGTATAGTCTCTGCAGCAGCTCTTAACAATGTTTCTGTAAAATTTACTGCTGCTACATCAATGTCATTACTGACTACTGCTTCCCAGTCAGTATGAGTAAGAATTTGTGACAACCTGTCGGTGTTCATATTTTTATAGTCCCATATCTCTTTATATCTTACTTTAGTTTTCACTGTTTCCACCATACATTTCACAGAAACGAAAATGGGAATATGATCAATTTCAGAAAATGGGGGGAGCACCCCGCTATCTCTCACCATCTCACTGTTTGAGGTGATAATCAAATCTCTTAAGTTTGCTGTGTTTTGTGAAATACGTGTTGGTTGTGAAATCAACTGTGTCAGGTTGAGGGACTCAATGTTCTCCTTCAGGCTTATTTCAAATTGAGATATATCACTGTGTTTTGTAGAGAACTCATGACTTAGGTAATTATTCCCAGCATTGAAGTCACCTAATATGAATATTGATGATGGATTGTACATCTGGGCTGATGAAACACTCTCTGAAAGCATGCCAAGGAAATCAGAGAGTACATTACTAGCTAGAATAGGTGGGAGGTATATGCAACAGATAATTACAGTATCTTTCTGTAGCCTGACGAGCGACCAGATCCACTCAACTTCACCTATTTCTAATTCAGGTAAACGTCTGGCACTCAGTGATGGCTTGAAGTAAGCGGCTACTCCTCCCCCATGTCTCGTCCTATGTCTAGTCATTGGCTCCTGATAATTAGGAAGTTTGTAGAGGTTGTCGTGGACTTGGTCATCTAACTTTGTCTCTGTGAGCAGTAAAATGTCAACATTGTTCTCTTCTGTGAAAAGTGCAAGTTCGTCTAATCTCCCTGGGCAGGTGATGCTGTTAATGTTAACATGTGATATTGTTAGAGTGTTATGATGCTGAGGACCAGGATTCTGTTCCACACCACTCATGATTAGGCATCTGTCCATGTCAGGGTAAATCATGTGCAGTAGTCGTGAGAGTGTCATAGGATTAGGATTAAGGGGCATACTTGGACTGGAACATGGATAGTAAACTACCGGTGTTCCGTCTTCGGCTCAGGTTTCGAAAGGAGCTAACCGCGGAGCTGACGATATTACGACAGAAGCACGCCACGAAGTATTGCATTGTTTAGCTTTGTTTTTGTTTTAGATATTCGCCTCGAATTTGCTTCAGACAGGTCATGCATGACATTCAGCCTTGCATATTTATGAACGATGCAATAAAATGCTGTTTTAGCAGGGAATTGAGATCTGAGAATGGATATCGACATGATCAGGAAATTTGAATCACTGTACTTTTCCTTGAATCACAATAAAACATCGTATCTACATTCTACACAGACCTTAGTGATCAAATGTCCAGCTACAGTTCAGCATTATAAACATTTTTTCAGGGATCGCAGAGCCGTCGACGGTACACTCTGTACCAGCAGGGCGACGTACTGTCAGCCGACTGTATACCCTCGCCCCTCCCCTCCGTCCTTCTGCCCGTAGCACAGTGTTCCGGTGCCACCGGTGTAAGCACGGCCCAGTCGGCAACTGCCGGAGTACCCGACCGGACATGGCAACAGCAAGAAAACATGGCGACCGAATTAGGATAACGACACAGGCTCTCGCTCCTGGCTGTGACAGGAAGGTGTAACATCGTTAGACGAAGTCAATCTATACTGAAAATAGATAGTAGGTAACATGTAAAAATAGCAGCATTTGCCGACTGCCGATTGGCACTTGAAACCTGCCACGGAAAGGAGGATCTAATCTGTCAAAATCATCCAAGGGCATTGGGTAACAAATTTACTGTCTCCACTCTCGGCGGCGGAACGGGGGAGGGCACCGGAGAACCGTGCGCTTCTTTGATTTTGGCATTTTAACATTATCCCTAAGGGCGTTGCATGGAAAGAATGGGACAAAAGTCGGCAGTGCCCCCCCCCCCCTAATTGAAGGTGTTTCGCCGCTATTGAACGAATAATTTTCATGCCTTTTAATGCTCCTCACAAAGAACTAACGCTCGCCTTAAAAATATATTATATCACAGATAACAGTAGTACTGGATTGGAAACAGAATATTGGCAGTTGCAGTAAGAGGCCGAATGTTTTTATGCGACGGCGCCAAAATGGGATTCTCGCGTGCTGCTGGGTGGATAATTTGTGTGTTGTGTATTGCAAAAATCGTCATTTTTTGTGTTTTGTCGTTTGCATTTAAATCGAAGCTACCAATGTTACTTTCATTTGCTTAAAGAATTAAAGTATTTCACTTTTAATTTGATAATTTAGAGGGCACAATGCGTGGTGTTTTCTTTTGAAAAAAAAAATTGTGGTGCAAAGCCTTAACGTATAAGTACATCAACAATGGAGGAGGGGAATGAGCGGTAAAAAACTGCCGTTTGGCTACAACCCAACGAACCAAGAGGAACAAAAGATTAAAACAGGAGATGTCTCACATGCCACTTATTCGCTTTTCTCACCGAAACACCTCTACGGGCTCAGTGGGTTGGCGCCATGGGTCACCGTGACCGGGCTGAGTGGGATCAGGACTATTCCGCTGTGTGAGCTGCATTTCAGAAAGGAAGATTTCGAAGATGATCGGTCATTTCGCACCGGCATGCAGAGACCGCGCCGTCGGCTCAAGAGCGGCGCAGTCCTGTCAGTATTGACCAGCGTGGATTACGCGATGCCCCCTGTGCACGAGCGGCCAGCGAAACTAGCCATAGCATCGGCACGCCACTCACACCAGAAGCATGTTATGAAGGGCCAGACCGATACGTTCTTCACGAATGACAATATCAGCTATCAGGTGGCAACTACAACTGGTCGAGTGTCCGACAGTTCCTGGAGGATGAGGCGGTACTCCGAACTAAGGGCCTCAGATGGTGGTCACTGGTCACGTTTCAGCCCCGCCGACGCCTCCGCCCGAATGGCACCATCACGGCAGGAGTGACAGCAGGATGGTGCTCTTGTCATCCAGGAGCTAGTGGCCGCGGTGGCGAAATCCACTGAATTGGAGGACCTGGATGACAGCGCCAATGCCTCCCTGGTACACAGCTCCGGCACCTTGGCGCGCTCGGCCACCAGGCGTACCTAACAAGTAACGTTGCCTCCGCCAGCGTGCTAATCTATAATGGTGCTACGCCGCTGGAGGTACGACTGTTATCTGTGATTATATATATATATATATATATATATATATATATATATATATATATATATATATATATATATATATATATATATATATATATATATACATATATATATATATATTGTTCATTGAATAATACAGCGTATGAGTGATTGATGCATTTCTTTTCTAAGGATTCATACGCTGTATTATTCAATGAACAATGTATCAAAGAGAATCTGCTCCCTACCTTCACATATATATATATATATATATATATATATATATATATATATATATATATATATATATATATATATATATATATATTATATATATATATATATATATATATATATATATATATATATTATATATATATATATATATATATATATATATATATATATATATATATACAGGTTTGATTGAATATGACAGCTAGTTGAGCGTTGATGATCTTCTTTTTGGTACTTTCTAGCAGTCGAAATACTTTTCTTTCTTCATCACACAATCTTGACAACACATCACGGGTATTTATTTGCAACGTTTCACTCATTCGATGAGCATCATCAGGCATATGTGTAATACAAGATATACATACGAATAATACGATGATCACAAGTAAATAAAAAGTATGCGGAGTCATATGTTAAAACAATATTCGTATTCGGCGTTCGATTATAAATGTACAGGTCGATGTTAACGTTAGGGTGTGAAAAGAATGCGTTTATGTCATCAGCGTGTTGTTTTTAATGACACAAGAACACGTTCGGATGTTTTAGGAGACACTTCGTAGACACAAGTACAAAAACATGCATATCGAACACTCAAAAACTCACAAATCCAAAACGACAAACCACACCCATGCTTTTCGGCCACTGTCCCAGGACAGGTACTAGCGGGCACCGAGGGGGGCCCCTTCAAAGAGCTGAAGTTTTCCCCGAGCGTTTACCTGCCGATTTATGGTGGGATCGCAGTCCCGTATGAAAACTGCTTCAAGTACTTGCAGTTTATGTGGGATCGTACATCGGCTCAGAATTTTTGTGTTCTTCACCATATCTTCGCGGGTAAGTGGCATGGCGTGATGGTCACGAAGGTGTCTTTTTGGGCCCCCGTCCTGTAAATGCATCGTGATTCTGCGTCCCAGTGTCGTCCGTGTGTGACCGATATAGTAACAGTTGAGCTGGCGCGCGCAGTCGCCGTGGGTGCAAGTGTACTGATATACCACATTGGTCTGTTTTAGAAGGGACGAGTCATGACTGAGGTTGTTCTTCATCACGAGACCAGATACCTTAGGACTTTTGTAAAAAATCGTGAGCCTGAGTTTATCCTCGGCATTCGCTGGGTCACAGTTCCGGTCGATAATGTCACGTAGTACTCGTTCGTCTGTTTTGTACGCATCGTGCATTTGGTTTTCATAGAATAGGTTGTAGATATTGCCTTTAGCCTGGTCACATGTCGGGGTTTGCGGAGCATGGTACTTAGAGAGGATGCGCTGAATTTCAGCATCAATGATCCTCTGACTGTAGTTGTTGCTGACGAGTAGCTGTCTGATCCTATCAAGCTCCTGGTGGACAAGCCGATAGGCGTGCTTTTTGCCGATAGTTACATGGCATATATCGAGACTAAGACCCTTGACACCATGACGGTGAAACCCCATATTTACTGCAGGTACTTAGACGACATATTTGTCGATGTCAGTGATGAAAAAGCGCTTGAAGACCTAAAGGAGGGACTCGAACGGAACTCGGTGCTCGCATTCACTACCGAACTGGGTGAGAATGGCAGGCTTGCGTTCCTTGATGTAAACATCCATGCACCTTCTGCTACTTTTAACACCACGGTCTATCGGAAACCAACCGCCCTAGGCCACTGCTTGAATGGTTTAAGCGAATGTCCCGACCGGTATAAGAAGAGTGTTATAAGTGCCTACATTTACCGCGCTGTTAAGCATTCTTCTTCATGGGAGCTTGTCCACCAGGAGCTTGATAGGATCAGACAGCTACTCGTCAGCAACAACTACAGTCAGAGGATCATTGATGCTGAAATTCAGCGCATCTCTCTAGTACCATGCTCCGCAAACCCCGACATGTGACCAGGCTAAAGGCAATATCTACAACTATTCTATGAAAACCAAATGCACGATGCGTACAAAACAGACGAACGAGTACTACGTGACATTATCGACCGGAACTGGACCCAGCGAATGCCGAGGATAAACTCAGGCTCACGATTTTTACAAAAGTCCTAAGGTATCTGGTCTCGTGATGAAGAACAACCTCAGTCATGACTCGTCCCTTCTAAAACAGACCAATGTGGTATATCAGTACACTTGCACCCACGGCGACTGCGCGCGCAGCTCAACTGTTACTATATCGGTCACACACGGACGACACTGGGACGCAGAATCATTTACAGGCATTACATTTACATTTACATTTACATTATCATTTACAGCATTTACAGGACGGGGGCCCAAAAAGACACCTTCGTGACCATCACGCCATGCCACTTACCCGCGAAGATATGGTGAAGAACACAAAATTCTGAGCCGATGTACGATCCCACATAAACTGCAAGTACTTGAAGCAGTTTTCATACGGGCTGCGATCCCACCATAAATCGGCAGGTAAACGCTCGGGGAAAACTTCAGCTCTTTGAAGGGGCCCCCTCGGTGCCCGCTAGTACCTGTCCTGGGACAGTGGCCGAAAAGCATGGGTGTGGTTTGTCGTTTTGGATTTGTGAGTTTTTGAGTGTTCGATATGCATGTTTTTGTACTTGTGTCTACGAAGTGTCTCCTAAAACATCGAACGTGTTCTTGTGTCATTAAAAACAACACGCTGATGACTAAACGCATTCTTTTCACACCCTAACGTTAACATCGACCTGTACATTTATAATCGAACGCCGAATACGAATATTGTTTTAACATATGACTCCGCATACTTTTATTTACTTGTGATCATCGTATTATTCGTATGTATATCTTGTATTACACATATGCCTGATGATGCTCATCGAATGAGTGAAACGTTGCAAATAAATACCCGTGATGTGTTGTCAAGATTGTGTGATGAAGAAAGAAAAGTATTTCGACTGCTAGAAAGTACCAAAAGAAGATCATCAACGCTCAACTAGCTGTCATATTCAATCAAACCTGTATATCAGAGAATCTGCTCCCTAACTTTACAAATATATATATATAATATATATATATATATATATATATTATATATATATTATATATATATATATAATATTATATATATATATATATATATATATATAATATAATATATATATATACTTTTTAACAGCAAAATAAAGGAATAGTGCACACAGTTCAGTAACAGTGCAACCGATTTCGACAGTCGGCATTTCGGCCAAGTGCATGATATTCGGTAATAGCGCACACGTTTAAAAAAAGAGCGATGAATTTTTAAGATAGTGCGTTCAAATTCAGTGAGCCGTAGGTTTAGTTTCGCATATGTAGTGCACGGTTTCGCCATGCGGCTTGATAGTCGGGATCCAGCAAAGCAATTTAGGCGATGTTCAAGTGAATTCGCTGTTGGATTGAGAAAATATTTTGAAGTCCCTATCTGTCTGTCAGGAGAAACGTGAATCTTAGTCAAAGAGCTGCTCAAATGCAGTTTCACCTCTCAGGAATTAACTTATCATTAGTCTCGTCTAAGAACTCGGTGACACGGTCAAGTGGGGGTCACATGGCGGTGGCATTCAGGGCTTTGAATCGGGTGCATAACTTCGTTGCTGGTTCAAAAAGATCAGAATGTTTGGATTCTGTTATCGCCTCCAGCATCGTGGCGAATTTGATTGAACAAAGCCGAAAAATATTGCTCATGCCGAGCTTGAAAGCACCCGAGAATATGTGCACTTTGTCTTATATGATTGAAGATAAGGGAGCCAGATGAAACATTTAATACCTCTACATATCTTTAGCATCAAGATCAGTACAGCTGGCTACTGACTTTTTTTGCGCTGCTGACGCCTACGAGTGTCATGGAGGCTAGGCATCGTGAAATGTCAAATAAGAATTGTGGTTATTTATTTGTGCAATGCCGGTCTTACTGAACAGTGCCTTAATTACATGCGGTACCGAAATTGAAACGATCTGACGAATAATGTGCGCTATTCTAATATGCCTGAACCTGGGTACTTTAACCTGCACTACGACGAAATGCCTGCAAATGACGAATATCGTGCCGCGATTCAAAATATGAATGCACTTTGCTGTACTGTCGAAATCGCCTGCACTATTCTGAAATGTGTGCACTGTCGCCTAAATCGGGCGCTTTCATTAGATTCATTAAATTTTCATTAATTTCATTAGCAGTAACATTTCAGTAAATAGTATTTTAGTAAAATTTCATTAGTAGCTTGTTTGAGCGGCACCATGCGCTACACTACATGAACAGCAAGAACGTTGTCAAAAATATTTTCTAGATGGGGCACCGAATTTACTTGAAGATTAACTAAATTGCTTTGCGGTTCGCCGAATACCAATGCATATGACGAAGCAATGCGCTCTGGCGAAACTGAAATCGCAACTACTTGAAAATGAATGCATTACCTTTTAAATTGCTTACACTGTTTCGGAGCCGTGTGCACTTACTGATTCATGCACTAGGCCGAAGTAGCGGTGCACTATGCCGAACTGCCGAAGTGGTTGCACTATTCTGAACTGTGTGAACAGTTCTATATTTGGCCGTAAAAAGGTATACATACAATAAGGGGTATGCATAAGGGCATGGCACTTGAGTCCCACCTTCTTCACTTGCGGACCACTCATTTTTCTCTGCTGCTGGACCATGTCCAGCGCCCACCGGAAGGTGCCGAAGAGCTGTCTGAAATGAATCGTATATATACCGCGCCGTGCTGGTGGCCTGAACTTTCCGCCGAGTGCGGGGGGGGGGGCGTTTTCACGCCCCACCCCCGTCTAACTCGGCTCCTGGGCCACGTAGCGACACGCGGTAAGCGGCAATCGAAGAGACGTCAAAAATAAGGACGAAAACACTTCGGTCATTTTTTGGGTCAGGTCAAAGGTCAGGTCACCAGAGGTCCCAAAGGTAAAATGTTGACTATTTCAACATTTTGAAACTGCCAACGGCTATCTCGCGGAACCGATAGAGCTACAGCGCCGCGGAAAAGCGCATTCGATGCCCTTTACAGACCTTTCTGGGTAATGTTCTCAGATTTGACCTCAGGTCAACGGTTTAGCCTCCAGGGCAAAAACTCCAAAAATAGCGTTTTTACAAAAAACGTTTTTTCGTCAATAACTTTTGACTCATAAGCGCCATGACATTACTTTTTGCCAGCATCGTGTTCCTCTCGTCGAGACGCGTCGAATGGAAATATTTGTTGACCGTGAAAGGTCATTTTAAATTTGACCTCAGGTCAAGGTCATGACCTGACCGAAAAGGGTCATGTTGATATCAGTCGATCCGTATCGTCGAGCTGAACACATCTGACGTGTTTTCACCGCTCTAGCACGTCTCTATCAAAAGTTATAGCCAAAAAAACGCTGGCGACCGTCATGACCTGAGATGCCTCAGGGGCACAGAGGGGTCACAGGTGCATTTTCCTATTCGTGTGTCTGTTACCTATGAACCGATGTTTGAGAGCGTTTTGAACGATATTCGTCCAAAAGAGGCGCATTTCAATTTTTCCCATTTGACTTATAATGGAGAGGTCGCAAAATTGACCTGACCTTAGGTCACAGATATCAAAAATCCGAGATATACATTTATACATATTACTCATATCAATCGCTGAAAGTTTCAAAGTGATCGTTCAGTCGGGGTAGCTATAGCGAGCCTTTGAACTTTTTCTGAGGTAAGGTCACTTGCACGTGACCTGGTGACCTGACCTTGAACGGCCTAGGTCTGAATTTTCAACATGTGCGGAAATGATGTAGGAACACGTGTACCAAAAACGGCGGCGCTGCGCCGCCGCCGTTTTTGAGATATTTGCGAAAAACCTGAGGGGGGGCGTAAAAACGCCCCCCCCAGCACGGCGCGGGATATAAATATATATAATATATATATATATATATATATATATATATATATATATAGATATATATATATAATATATATATATTATATATATCTATATATATATAATATATATATTATATAATATATATATATATATATATATATATAATATATATATATATATATATATATATATATATAATACATATATATTATATATATAATATATATTATATATCTATATATATAATTATATATATATTAATATATATATTATAAATATATATATA
Source organism: Amphibalanus amphitrite (assembly GCF_019059575.1). Taxonomy (NCBI): domain Eukaryota; kingdom Metazoa; phylum Arthropoda; class Thecostraca; order Balanomorpha; family Balanidae; genus Amphibalanus; species Amphibalanus amphitrite. The sequence continues at coordinate 203,331 of NW_024882698.1, read as the reverse complement.
TATATATATATATATATTATATATATATATATATATCTATAGATATATATAATATATATTAATATATTTATATCCCGCGCCGTGTGGGGGGGCGTTTTACGCCCCCCCTCAGGTTTTTCGCAAATATCTCAAAAAACGGCGGCGCGCAGCGCCGCCGTTTTTGGTACACGTGTTCCTACATCATTCCGCACATGTTGTGAAAATTTCAGACCTAGGCCGTTCAAGGTCAGGTCACCAGGTCACGTCAAGTGACCTTACCTCAGAAAAGTTCAAAGGCTCGCTATAGCTACACCGACTGAACGATCACTTTGAAACTTTCAGCGATTGATATGAGTAACAGTATGTATAAAATGTATATCTCGGATTTTGATATCTGTGACCTAAGGTCAGGTCAATTTTGCGACCTCTCCATTATAAGTCAATGGGAGAAAATTGAAAATGCGCCTCTTTTGGACGAATATCGTTCAAAACGCTCTCAAACATCGGTTCATAGGTAAACATGACACACTGAATAGGAAAAATGCACCTGTGACCCCTCTGTGTGCCCCTGAGGTCATCTCAGGTCATGAACGGTCGCCAGCAGTTTTTTGGCTATAACTTTTGATAGACGTGATAGAGCGGTGAAAAACGTCAGATGTGTTCAGCTCGACGATACGGATCGACTGATATGCAACATGACCCTTTTCGGTCAGGTCATGACCTTGACCTGAGGTCAAATTTTAAAAATGACCTTTCCGGTCAACAAATAGTTCATCGAGCGTCTCGACGAGAGGAACACGATGCTGGCAAGTAATGTCATGGCGCTTATGAGAAAAAGTTATTGACGAAAAACGTTTTTTGTAAAAACGGCTATTTTTGGAGTTTTTGCCCTCTGGAGGCTAAACCGTTGACCTGAGGTCAAATCTGAGAACATTACCCAGAAAGGTCTGTAAAAGGGCTATCGAATGCGCTTTTCCGCGGCGCTGTAGCTCTATCGGTTCCCGAGATAGCCGTTGGCAGTTTCCAAAATGTTGAAATAGTCAACATTTTACCTTGGGTGACCTCTGGTGACCTGACCTTTGACCTGACCCAAAAAATGACCGAAGTGTTTTCGTCCTTATTTTTGACGCTCTTTCGATTGCCGCTTATACCGCGTGTCGCTACGTGGCCCAGGAGCCGAGTTAGAGAGGGGGGGGGGCGTGAAAACGCCCCCCCCCCAGCACTCGGCGAAAGTTCAGGCCACCAGCACGGCGCGGGATATATATACGATTCATTTCAGACAGCTCTTCGGCCACCTTCCGGTGGGCGCTGGACATGGTCCCAGCAGCAGAGAAAAATGAGTGGTCCGCAAGTGAAGAAGGTGGAAGCAAAGTGCCATGCCCTTATGGCATACCCTTATATGTATGTATACCTTTTTACGGCCAAATATAGAAATAGTTCACAGTTCAGAAATAGTGCAACCACTTCGGCAGTTCGGCATAGTGCACCGACTTCGGCCTAGTGCATGAAATTCAGTAAGTGCACACGGCTCCGAAACAGTGTAAGCAATTTAAAAGGTAATGCATTCATTTTCAGTAGTTGCGATTTCAGTTTCGCCAGAGCGCATTGCTTCGTCATATGCATTGGTATTCGGCGAACCGCAAAGCAATTTAGTTAATCTTCAAGTAAATTCGGTGCCCCATCTAGAAAATATTTTGACAACGTTCTTGCTGTTCATGTAGTGTAGCGCATGGTGCCGCTCAAACAAGCTACTAATGAAATTACTAAAATACTATTTACTGAAATGTTACTGCTAATGAAATTAATGAAAATTTAATGAATCTAATGAAAGCGCCCGATTTAGGCGACAGTGCACACATTTCAGAAATAGTGCAGGCGATTTCGACAGTACAGCAAAGTGCATTCATATTTTGAATCGCGGCACGATATTCGTCATATTGCAGGCATTTCGTCGGTAGTGCAGGTTAAAGTGACCCAGGTTCAGGCATATAGACATAGCGCATTATTCGTCAGATCGTTTCAATTTCGGGGTACCGCATGTAATTAAGGCACTGTTCAGTAAGACCGGCATTGCACAAAAATAACCACAATTCTTATTTGACATTTCACGATGCCTAGCCTCCAATGACACTCGTAGGCAGTCAGCAGCGCAAAAAAAGTCAAGTAGCAGCTGTACTGATCTTGATGCTAAAGATATGTAGAGGGTATTAAATGTTTCATCTGGCTCCCTTATCTTCAATCATATAAGACAAAGTGCACATAATTCGTCGGGTGCTTTCAAGCTCGGCATGAGCAATTTTTTCGGCTTTGTTCAATCAAATTCGCCACGATGCTGGAAGGCGATAACAAGAATCCAAAACATTTCTGATCTTTTTGAACCAGCAACGAAGTTATGCACCCGATTCAAAAGCCTGAATGCCACCGCCATGTGACCGCCACTTGACCGTGTCACCGAGTTCTTAGAGCGAGACTAATGATAAGTTAATTCTGAGAGGTGAAACTGCATTTGAGCAGCTCTTTGACTAAGATTCACGTTTCTCCTGACAGACAGATAGGGACTTCAAAAATATTTTTCTCATCCAACAGCGAATTCACTTGAACATCGCCTAAATTGCTTTGCTGGATCCCGACTATCAAGCCGCATGGCGAAACCGTGCACTACATATGACGAAACTAAACCTACGGCTCACATTTGAACGCACTATCTTAAAAATTCATCGCTTTTTTTAAACGTGTGCGCTATTACCGAATATCATGCACTTGGCCGAAATGCCGAACTGTCGAAATCGGTTGCACTGTTACTGAATGTGTGCACTATTCCTTTATTTTGCTGTTAAAAAGTATATATATATGTATATATATAGATATATATAATATATATATATATATATATAATATATATATATATATATATATATATATATATATATATATATCATATATATATATATATATATATATATATATATTTGTAAGTTAGGGAGCAGATTCTCTGTATACAGGTTTGATTGATATGACAGCTAGTTGAGCGTTGATGATCTTCTTTTTGGTACTTTCTAGCAGTCGAAATACTTTTCTTTCTTCATCACACAATCTTGACAACACATCACGGGTATTATTTGCAACGTTCACTCATTCGATGAGCATCATCAGGCATATGGTAATACAAGATAACATACGAATAATACGATGATCACAAGTAAATAAAAAGTATGCGGAGTCATATGTTAAAACAATTCGTATTCGGCGTTCGATTATAAATGTACAGGTCGATGTTAACGTTAGGGTGTGAAAAGAATGCGTTTATGTCATCAGCGTGTTGTTTTTAATGACACAAGAACACGTTCGGATGTTTTAGGAGACACTTCGTAGACACAAGTACAAAAACATGCATATCGAACACTCAAAACTCACAAATCCAAAACGACAAACCAACCATGCTTTTCGGCCACTGTCCCAGGACAGGTACTAGCGGGCACCGAGGGGGGCCCCTTCAAAGAGCTGAAGTTTTCCCGAGCGTTTACCTGCCGATTTATGGTGGGATCGCAGTCCCGTATGAAAACTGCTTCAAGTACTTGCAGTTTATGTGGGATCGTACATCGGCTCAGAATTTTTGTGTTCTTCACCATATCTTCGCGGTAAGTGGCATGGCGTGATGGTCACGAAGGTTTTTGGGCCCCGTCCTGTAAATGCTGTAAATGATAATGTAAATGTAAATGTAAATGTAATGCCTGTAAATGATTCTGCGTCCCAGTGTCGTCCGTGTGTGACCGATATAGTAACAGTTGAGCTGGCGCGCGCAGTCGCCGTGGGTGCAAGTGTACTGATATACCACATTGGTCTGTTTTAGAAGGGACGAGTCATGACTGAGGTTGTTCTTCATCACGAGACAGATACCTTAGGATTTTGTAAAAAATCGTGAGCCTGAGTTATCCTCGGCATTCGCTGGGTCACAGTTCCGGTCGATAATGTCACGTAGTACTCGTTCGTCTGTTTTGTACGCATCGTGCATTTGGTTTTCATAGAATAGGTTGTAGATATTGCCTTTAGCCTGGTCACATGTCGGGGTTTGCGGAGCATGGTACTTAGAGAGGATGCGCTGAATTTCAGCATCAATGATCCTCGACTGTAGTTGTTGCTGACGAGTAGCTGTCTGATCCTATCAAGCTCCTGGTGGACAAGCTCCCATGAAGAAGAATGCTTAACAGCGCGGTAAATGTAGGCACTTATAACACTCTTTATACCGGTCGGGACATTCGCTTAAACCATTCAAGCAGTGCCTAGGGCGGTTGGTTTCCGATAGACCGTGGTGTTAAAAGTAGCAGAAGGTGCATGGATGTTTACATCAAGGAACGCAAGCCTGCCATTCTCACCCAGTTCGGTAGTGAATGCGAGCACCGAGTTCCGTTCGAGTCCCTCCTTTAGGTCTTCAAGCGCTTTTCATCACTGACATCGACAATATGTCGTCTAAGTACCTGCAGTAAATATGGGTTTCACCGTCATGGTGTCAAGGGTCTTAGTCTCGATATATGCCATGTAACTATCGGCAAAAAGCACGCCTATCGGCTTGTCCACCAGGAGCTTGATAGGATCAGACAGCTACTCGTCAGCAACAACTACAGTCAGAGGATCATTGATGCTGAAATTCAGCGCATCCTCTCTAAGTACCATGCTCCGCAAACCCCGACATGTGACCAGGCTAAAGGCAATATCTACAACCTATTCTATGAAAACCAAATGCACGATGGTACAAAACAGACGAACGAGTACTACGTGACATTATCGACCGGAACTGTGACCCAGCGAATGCCGAGGATAAACTCAGGCTCACGATTTTTTACAAAAGTCCTAAGGTATCTGGTCTCGTGATGAAGAACAACCTCAGTCATGACTCGTCCCTTCTAAAACAGACCAATGTGGTATATCAGTACACTTGCACCCACGGCGACTGCGCGCGCCAGCTCAACTGTTACTATATCGGTCACACACGGACGACACTGGGACGCAGAATCACGATGCATTTACAGGACGGGGGCCCAAAAAGACACCTTCGTGACCATCACGCCATGCCACTTACCCGCGAAGATATGGTGAAGAACACAAATTCTGAGCCGATGTACGATCCCACATAAACTGCAAGTACTTGAAGCAGTTTTCATACGGGACTGCGATCCCACCATAAATCGGCAGGTAAACGCTCGGGGAAAACTTCAGCTCTTTGAAGGGGCCCCCCTCGGTGCCCGCTAGTACTGTCCTGGGACAGGGCCGAAAAGCATGGGTGTGGTTTGTCGTTTTGGATTTGTGAGTTTTTGAGTGTTCGATATGCATGTTTTTGTACTTGTGTCTACGAAGTGTCTCCTAAAACATCCGAACGTGTTCTTGTGTCATTAAAAACAACACGCTGATGACATAAACGCATTCTTTTCACACCCTAACGTTAACATCGACCTGTACATTTATAATCGAACGCCGAATACGAATATTGTTTAACATATGACTCCGCATACTTTTATTTACTTGTGATCATCGTATTATTCGTATGTATATCTTGTATTACACATATGCCTGATGATGATCATCGAATGAGTGAAACGTTGCAATAAATACCCGTGATGTGTTGTCAAGATTGTGTGATGAAGAAAGAAAAGTATTTCGACTGCTAGAAAGTACCAAAAAGAAGATCATCAACGCTCAACTAGCTGTCATATTCAATCAAACCTGTATATATATATATATATATATAATATATATAATATATATATATATATATATATTATAATATATATATATATATATATAAATTATATATATATATATATATCTATAATATATATATATATATATATATAATATATATATAGATATATATATATATGTGAAGGTAGGGAGCAGATTCTCTCTTGATACATTGTTCATTGAATAATACAGCGTATGAATCCTTAGAAAAGAAATGCATCAATCATCATACGCTGTATTATTCAATGAACAATATATATATATATATGTATATAATATATGTATATATATATATATATATATATAATATATATATATATATATATATATATATAATATATATATTATATATATATATATAATCACAGATAACAGTCGTACCTCCAGCGGCGTAGCACCATTATAGATTAGCACGCTGGCGGAGGCAACGTTACTTGTTAGGTAGCCTGGTGGCCGAGCGCGCCAAGGTGCCGGAGCTGTGTACCAGGGAGGCATTGGCGCTGTCATCCAGGTCCTCCAATTCAGTGGATTTCGCCACCGCGGCCACTAGCTCCTGGATGACAAGAGCACCATCCTGCTGTCACTCCTGCCGTGATGGTGCCATTCGGGCGGAGGCGTCGGCGGGGCTGAAACGTGACCAGTGACCACCATCTGAGGCCCTTAGTTCGGAGTACCGCCTCATCCTCCAGGAACTGTCGGACACTCGACCAGTTGTAGTTGCCACCTGATAGCTGATATTGTCATTCGTGAAGAACGTATCGGTCTGGCCCTTCATAACATGCTTCTGGTGTGAGTGGCGTGCCGATGCTATGGCTAGTTTCGCTGGCCGCTCGTGCACAGGGGGCATCGCGTAATCCACGCTGGTCAATACTGACAGGACTGCGCCGCTCTTGAGCCGACGGCGCGGTCTCTGCATGCCGGTGCGAAATGACCGATCATCTTCGAAATCTTCCTTTCTGAAATGCAGCTCACACAGCGGAATAGTCCTGATCCCACTCAGCCCGGTCACGGTGACCCATGGCGCCAACCCACTGAGCCCGTAGAGGTGTTTCGGTGAGAAAAGCGAATAAGTGGCATGTGAGACATCTCCTGTTTTAATCTTTTGTTCCTCTTGGTTCGTTGGGTTGTAGCCAAACGGCAGTTTTTTACCGCTCATTCCCCTCCTCCATTGTTGATGTACTTATACGTTAAGGCTTTGCACCACAATTTTTTTTTTTCAAAAGAAAACACCACGCATTGTGCCCTCTAAATTATCAAATTAAAAGTGAAATACTTTAATTCTTTAAGCAAATGAAAGTAACATTGGTAGCTTCGATTTTAAATGCAAACGACAAAACACAAAAAATGACGATTTTTGCAATACACAACACACAAATTATCCACCCAGCAGCACGCGAGAATCCCATTTTGGCGCCGTCGCATAAAAACATTCGGCCTCTTACTGCAACTGCCAATATTCTGTTTCCAATCCAGTACTACTGTTATCTGTGATATAATATATTTTTAAGGCGAGCGTTAGTTCTTTGTGAGGAGCATTAAAAGGCATGAAAATTATTCGTTCAATAGCGGCGAAACACCTTCAATTAGGGGGGGGGGGGCACTGCCGACTTTTGTCCCATTCTTTCCATGCAACGCCCTTAGGGATAATGTTAAAATGCCAAAATCAAAGAAGCGCACGGTTCTCCGGTGCCCTCCCCCGTTCCGCCGCCGAGAGTGGAGACAGTAAATTTGTTACCCAATGCCCTTGGATGATTTTGACAGATTAGATCCTCCTTTCCGTGGCAGGTTTCAAGTGCCAATCGGCAGTCGGCAAATGCTGCTATTTTTACATGTTACCTACTATCTATTTTCAGTATAGATTGACTTCGTCTAACGATGTTACACCTTCCTGTCACAGCCAGGAGCGAGAGCCTGTGTCGTTATCCTAATTCGGTCGCCATGTTTTCTTGCTGTTGCCATGTCCGGTCGGGTACTCCGGCAGTTGCCGACTGGGCCGTGCTTACACCGGTGGCACCGGAACACTGTGCTACGGGCAGAAGGACGGAGGGGAGGGGCGAGGGTATACAGTCGGCTGACAGTACGTCGCCCTGCTGGTACAGAGTGTACCGTCGACGGCTCTGCGATCCCTGAAAAAATGTTTATAATGCTGAACTGTAGCTGGACATTTGATCACTAAGGTCTGTGTAGAATGTAGATACGATGTTTTATTGTGATTCAAGGAAAAGTACAGTGATTCAAATTTCCTGATCATGTCGATATCCATTCTCAGATCTCAATTCCCTGCTAAAACAGCATTTTATTGCATCGTTCATAAATATGCAAGGCTGAATGTCATGCATGACCTGTCTGAAGCAAATTCGAGGCGAATATCTAAAACAAAAACAAAGCTAAACAATGCAATACTTCGTGGCGTGCTTCTGTCGTAATATCGTCAGCTCCGCGGTTAGCTCCTTTCGAAACCTGAGCCGAAGACGGAACACCGGTAGTTTACTATCCATGTTCCAGTCCAAGTATGCCCCTTAATCCTAATCCTATGACACTCTCACGACTACTGCACATGATTTACCCTGACATGGACAGATGCCTAATCATGAGTGGTGTGGAACAGAATCCTGGTCCTCAGCATCATAACACTCTAACAATATCACATGTTAACATTAACAGCATCACCTGCCCAGGGAGATTAGACGAACTTGCACTTTTCACAGAAGAGAACAATGTTGACATTTTACTGCTCACAGAGACAAAGTTAGATGACCAAGTCCACGACAACCTCTACAAACTTCCTAATTATCAGGAGCCAATGACTAGACATAGGACGAGACATGGGGGAGGAGTAGCCGCTTACTTCAAGCCATCACTGAGTGCCAGACGTTTACCTGAATTAGAAATAGGTGAAGTTGAGTGGATCTGGTCGCTCGTCAGGCTACAGAAAGATACTGTAATTATCTGTTGCATATACCTCCCACCTATTCTAGCTAGTAATGTACTCTCTGATTTCCTTGGCATGCTTTCAGAGAGTGTTTCATCAGCCCAGATGTACAATCCATCATCAATATTCATATTAGGTGACTTCAATGCTGGGAATAATTACCTAAGTCATGAGTTCTCTACAAAACACAGTGATATATCTCAATTTGAAATAAGCCTGAAGGAGAACATTGAGTCCCTCAACCTGACACAGTTGATTTCACAACCAACACGTATTTCACAAAACACAGCAAACTTAAGAGATTTGATTATCACCTCAAACAGTGAGATGGTGAGAGATAGCGGGGTGCTCCCCCCATTTTCTGAAATTGATCATATTCCCATTTTCGTTTCTGTGAAATGTATGGTGGAAACAGTGAAAACTAAAGTAAGATATAAAGAGATATGGGACTATAAAAATATGAACACCGACAGGTTGTCACAAATTCTTACTCATACTGACTGGGAAGCAGTAGTCAGTAATGACATTGATGTAGCAGCAGTAAATTTTACAGAAACATTGTTAAGAGCTGCTGCAGAGACTATACCTACCAAAATTATTAAAGTGCGAGTGATTGACAAGCCTTGGGTCAACGCCTCTCTCAGGAGGGAGATCAGCATGGGCGGCGCCACCGGGGGGGACGGGGGGGACAGGTCCCCCGCTATCGAAAGTTAGGGGGGTACAGTACCCCCCTATCGGCGAGGCCCGTTCAATAGTTGATAATAATGCATTATAGAGCTATCCGTGGCATTTAATGCATCGTTGGTTAATCAAGGCAGGTTCTGAATAAAGATTGCTGTTGGAATGCATCGCAGGGGTCCTGGCCATCTGCAAAAGGTGTGGAGCTGTGATGTCTGTAGTTATAAGGTGATCGGCAGGGCCTCGGGGATCGTGCCCCCTTTTTGGGGCGCCAGGCAGGGTTATTACTTATTACCTCCCCACCCCACTGCCAGGCCCCATTGCCGATAAAACCAAGCTGAAATTCCATTGATTTCCGTTACTATATGAAAATTTTCCATTCCTAATGAGTCAAATTCAAGCATGGCAGTTCTACCACAGGAACCATTTGAAATCTATGCCATTTAACCCCAGCACTTGTGGGGAGAAGTGTTCGGATAGATCACAGGCAGGACCAAAAAAGCACGCAGTAGCCCAAGACCTTATAATTGGATATAGCATCGGCTCCCTCTCGTCAAGGGGTTCGATAGCACTCGTTTTTTTTCTGCAAAACTAAGTTCGGTCGGCGGCCGAACGGCTGGGGGTCTAATCGAGCCCCCCATCCCTCCCCTTCTTACGTCAGCGGCTGTGAAAATGCCATTACCAGCTGTTGAAACATGGCAGTTGCTTTTGCATGAGTGCACGAAAGGGTTTTAGGTCCGTGATACGTGAAAGGTTCTACATGAAAATTGAGATACACCAGCTTATCAAATTGTGCTCACTGTGGTGCGCTCGGTTTTACCTTGACTAGTCTTTGAATTCTGGGGTGAAACAGACCAGTCAAGAAACCTGTTCCATAAGGAGAGCCACTAATGCTTAAGAGATGTGGGATGAGGTTTCCAGAGACCTTCATTACCTCCCAAAGGGGGTGCCCCGCCATTTGCCAATCCCTGCTGTAGTTGTTACGATTGGAGGGTGAATATGAGAACGATGCAGGTCGTGCCAGCTCGATCATGACGAACACAATGGTGCCGACATCACAGCTCTACTGCCATTTTTGACGAAGTTAACCCGCGCCGTGCTGGTGGCCTGAACTTTCCGCCGAGTGCTGGGGGGGGGGCGTTTTCACGCCCCCCCGTCTAACTCGGCTCCTGGGCCACGTAGCGACACGCGGTAAGCGGCAATCGAAAGAGCGTCAAAAATAAAGACGAAAACACTTCGGTCATTTTTTGGGTCAGGTCAAAGGTCAGGTCACCAGAGGTCACCAAAGGTAAAATGTTGACTATTTCAACATTTTGGAAACTGCCAACGGCTATCTCGGGAACCGATAGAGCTACAGCGCCGCGGAAAAGCGCATTCGATAGCCCTTTTACAGACCTTTCTGAGTAATGTTCTCAGATTTGACCTCAGGTCAACGGTTTAGCCTCCAGAGGGCAAAAACTCCAAAAATAGCCGTTTTTACGAAAAACGTTTTTTCGTCAATAACTTTTGACTCATAAGCGCCATGACATTACTTTTGCCAGCATCGTGTTCCTCTCGTCGAGACGCGTCGAATGAACTATTCGTTGACCTTGAAAGGTCATTTTGAAAATTTGACCTCAGGTCAAGGTCATGACCTGACCGAAAAGGGTCATGTTGCATATCAGTCGATCCGTATCGTCGAGCTGAACACATCTGACGTGTTTTCACCGCTCTAGCACGTCTCTATCAAAAGTTATAGCCAAAAAACTGCTGGCGACCGTTCATGACCTGAGATGACCTCAGGGGCACACAGAGAGGTCACAGGTGCATTTTTCCTATTCAGTGTGTCATGTTTACCTATGAACCGATGTTTGAGAGCGTTTTGAACGATATTCGTCCAAAAGAGGCGCATTTCAATTTTCTCCCATTGACTTATAATGGAGAGGTCGCAAAATTGACCTGACCTTAGGTCACAGATATCAAAAATCCGAGATATACATTTTATACATACTGTTACTCATATCAATCGCTGAAAGTTTCAAAGTGATCGTTCAGTCGGTGTAGCTATAGCGAGCCTTTGAACTTTTTCTGAGGTAAGGTCACTTGACGTGACCTGGTGACCTGACCTTGAACGGCCTAGGTCTGAAATTTTCACAACATGTGCGGAAATGATGTAGGAACACGTGTACCAAAAACGGCGGCGCTGCGCGCCGCCGTTTTTGAGATATTCGCGAAAAACCTGAGGGGGGGGCGTAAAAACGCCCCCCCCCCCCAGCACGGCGCGGGTTAATCAACAAGGACCGGAATCCTACCCTGGGGCATTTCACCTGCAGAGGTCGCCGGACCTGAGACCCTTTCACTCAATTTTTTCAACGGTGCATGCGCTCGTTTTTCCCGCGAAGCTCTTGGCAAGTAAAATCCATCAGAAAGTGTGATCTAATAACGGTTGGTGACCTTCCATGACCTAGCATGGCCTTTTGAGTGACCACCGATGACATGACCACTGACGGCTAGCCATTAGCTGCACCCTGCCCGTTGCATATGGATCAGGTGGTGATGTCATGATTCTGAAATTATATTGCAGTTTTGGCGCACTTGTCAGAGCAGAAGACATTCCCACTTTTCCTCCATGACTATGTATATGATTGTGAAGCCCTGAAGCTGACCAGACGTAAGATCGAAAATTTGAAAGTACGAAATGTAAGAATAGCTGGCACTGCTACTTATGCCTAAGCAATTCGCAGCTTGTAGGAAACCAGCTTTGAGTTGGCAAGACTGCAAATTTTGATTTAGAGGGAAGGATGCTTGAAAAGGTGATCGATCTTTTTTTGCATACACGATCAGTATCTACTTTTGGGATTTTCGATTTTCGGTCCCCGTCCCCCCCTATCGAAAACCCGTGGCGCCGCCCCTGGAGATCAGGAAAAGAGATAGATTATTTAAACTAGCTCAAAAACACCAAACTGAACATCACTGGAACAGCTGGAAAAAGCAAAGAAATCTAACTACCAGTCTGAACAAAAGTCTCAAAGTGAGACATCTCCAACAACAATGTAATGAGCTATTAGAATCTCAAAAGAATCCCCACGAGTATCATCGCATTTTAAAGCACATGCTGGGAAATGCCAAAATAGACACCTTACCACCCTTAGTTGACAAAAATGGAGCCATATTAGAACATGACTCAGACAAAGCTGACCTATTAGGAGAGTTCTTTGCTAAACAGTCATTGCTGGAAGTCGATGAAATGACACCAGTGTCTGCCCCAGTTATTGAGCCTCCCATACTGGATAAATTTGTCATCACAGAGGACGAGGTACTTTCTGCCCTCAATGCCATTGACCCTAACAAATCAACAGGTAGTGACAATGTGCCAGCTAAACTTCTGAAGATGTGTGCTATAATCATCAAAACTCCACTGACCAAACTGTTTAACATGTCACTCACCCAAGGCGTCTTCCCATCATCATGGAAGATTGCGGACGTCTTACCAATTTACAAGAGGAAAGGATCCAAGTCAGACCCAGTAAATTATAGGCCTATTAGTTTATTACCATGTATTTCCAAGGTTTTTGAAAGAATAATTTTCAAGCATATTTATGATCATCTCACTGAAAATGCTCTGCTTACAGACAATCAAAGTGGCTATCGGCCACACCACAGTACGGTGCTTCAACTAATCCACTTTACCAATAGTCTGTACACTGCCTTAGACAAAGGTGACGATTTTACCGTGGTCTATCTGGATATCAGCAAATATTTCGACAAGATATGGCACGAAGGTCTTTTATTTAAGTGTAAAAACTATTGTGGTATTACAGGGGATCTCTTTAAGTGGCTCAAATCATACTTAGAAAATAGAGTTCAAAAAATCAAAGTTGGAGAAAGTTTTAGTCGTCCAAGAACCATCAACGCTGGATGCCCACAGGGCTCCGTGTTGGGGCCCCTTCTAGCACTCATCTATATAAACGACTTAGCAGATCGAACTCATAACAGCATGTTGTTCTTTGCTGATGACACCACATTATTCACACCACACACACACAATGCAACCAATGCTCAACATTCACTCTTACAAGATCTCACCACCATAGGGAAGTTCGGCAGCGACTGGAAAATCACCTTCAATGGTGCCAAAACTATACAGCAGACATTCACTTACCTACAAGACCACACACGATCCTCCCAAACTGACATTTGACGGTCAAGCGATCCCATGTGTGACTGCACATAAACACCTGGGATTAACCATATCAACAGACATGCATTTCCACCAACACGTTAACGACATCATATCCAAAGTGAATAGGGCTCTAGGACCTCTATACCCACTGTCACGAATCCTTCCTAGACACATTCTCAAAAACATTTATACTGTTTACATTCTCCCCATATTTGACTACTGTGACGTGATCTACGATGGACACTTGACTACTCATGACTCTCTACGACTTGAACGACTCCATAACAGAGCCGCTCGACTCATCACAGGAGCTCTTCTCAGAACACATACCAAAACTCTACTACAAGACTTGGGTTGGACCACACTCCAAGCACGAAGGGAGATCCACAAACTCACCACGCTCCATGCACTTATGAAGGACAGGCACACACTACCACCAAACACGATTGCACTTCTACCCGACACACGAGCACAAGACACAGGACGACCACTTCGCAATGCGGCATCACTCACGCTCCCTCCAAATCGAACTACATCCTATCAAAAATCCTTCATCCCATCCACCATAAGGATCTGGAATCGTCTGCCATCACACATCAGGTGTTTACATTCATCACGTTCCTTTAAGCGAGAGATACGAGAGCGCTTGGGCGAAGCCCCACAACCTTTGTATTACAATTTGGGATCGAGAACGGGAAGCATTTTGCTAACTAGATTGAGACTCGGAATGTCGCATCTTAACGCACATATGTTCGGAATTCAAAATCAGCTTGTAGATGGTCCGAATTGCTCCTGTGGCTATCATTGCGAGGACCAAAAACATTTTATTTTGCACTGTCCCCTTTATGCTAATGCTAGGATTAGAATGATTTTTGAAATGTCACAATTAATTCCTACTTTCTCACAATTACTTGACAAAGTACAACTTGACATACTTTTGAAGGGAACTCACATAGCAAGTAATCAAGCGAAGCAAGTGGCGCATATCATTCAGGGATTCATTTTTGAAACAAACGATTTGCTTAAAAAAAAAAGATGCCACGGGCAGTGGACAGCAGATGTGGTCTACTGTAGGACCAGGCGGGCTCCGCCGGCCTGTGGCGGAACCCTGAGTTGCCGAGCATAGGGCCCCCGCCCCTATGACCCATCCGGGCCAACCTGGGTACCGGTCCCAGGGACCGGTCGGCCGCCCGGGCGGGCGGGGCGCCGGCCTGTCGGGTCGGGTCGGCGCTCCGTGGTTAGGGGGCACCCCCGGGAAAGATGATTTTCCGGGGGTGCGGGCGGGAGCTCGCGGCCCGTCTGGAGCGCCGGGGAGGTATCCACCAGATCTCCCCGGCCCGGGGAGGTATCCCACAGCTCTCCCCGGGGCCGGGACGGCATATGCCATGGAACGGCACCGTCCCGGTCTGGCCAGACGGGCCGCCGTGCAAAGTTAGGGGGAGGCCGCAGGCTGGCGGAGCGCGTGTGGTCCAGCTATAGTGGTCGGGAGGTCCGTTGGGGCGGCGGGGTTGCGCGTGGGACCTGGTGTGTGTGTGTGTTTATTTCGGTGATGCTCTGTTTCGTTTTGTTTTGTTGAAGAGGTGCCTCGTAATAAGCTTATGCTTTTGCACCAATTCAACTTTATTTCTGTCCATTGTCCATGCCCATAATCATGAATAAACGACAAACAAACAAACAAACAAACCGGTCACCGCCCACCAACCATACGGCGGAAGGCACGGACCGAAATCACCCATCGTCCCAACGGTATCTCTCACCCTTGTTCCGGTTGGGACAGGCCGGATCGGGCCGGTACTACAGCAGCGGTCACCGCCCGCCGGGGCTGGTCCCGCGCCCCTGGCCAAACTCCTGTCCGGAAATGGCAGCACACTTACGGGGTGCGATCTGTGCAGTAGCTGACCCCTCCCCCCCCCTAGTCCCCACGGCGAGTCACGTCAGAAGTCATGGCATACGTCACTGGAGTCGGTCTGGCGAGACGGGCTGCAAATTCCAGACGGTCCACTCGTCTGGGCTCCTGCCAGACGTGCCCGGGGACGGAGGCGGTGCAATGGCGCCCACCCACCGCGACCAGCACCCCCGCCCCGCCTCTCATACCCCGCCCACCAGTCGTCCTTCTCCCCAGTCGCCCACGCCTCGCTAGAAACAGCATGAGTGATCGGTTTTAGCTTGATTTAGTGCAAATGAGGTCTACAGGTATGCGGAGCAGATAATAATGGTCATCAAGCATCCGGCCATCCAAGGCGCTGAGAGACAGGTGAACAGAAGAGGAAACTATAGGTGAGCGTCCCCATGGGGAAGACAACTGTGATTGACAGTCTCCAGGCGACAGACTTCTCAGGCGACAATCCCCTACAGACACACGGACGATGGTGCTGAGCGATAGATGTTGCGGCCCGGGCCAAATCGCCCGGACAGATGCATTCCTGTTACATAAGGAAGCGTGACAAGAGAGTAACGTCTGTTGAAGATGATGCAACAGTAAAAACAGAAGAGAAATACAAGCAAATTCTTATGTCGCCAATGTTGGTAGGTATCATTATTTATTCATGACATTCATGTGTATTTTGTTTCCCGTTCTGTCCATCTCCATAGCTATGACGAGGTGATCTGTAAGAGCGAGTCAGTCATTCTACACTGAATCGCTAAGTGGGATAAGGACACTTACGCGAACCTCAACGAGCAGGGATCAGATGTTAACACACGGATGTGCCACCAGAGAACGCTTCACTGAACGTCCTGCAATGGAATGCACCTTACGCTGAACATCGCGGAATGGAGCGCCCGATCCTTCGGACGTCCTGGAATACCCGGTGCTCATTGAGGACACGGCCTTCGCGCATTGCATCATCGTGCACGTCCGCCCAGTGGCAGTGCCGGCATAGGCGACAACCAGGCGCCTACCGCGGCGGCTGGTGTCAACTTCGGGCGACCGCCAACAGTCACCGGTATGGCTCACCAGCTGGCAGCTACCGTGCTGCAGGGTTTACATTTGTATGCGGCTGCCGAAGGCTCCAAGCGTGACCAGAACTGACTGCTATATCGTTTTCTGTCCAAACATGGCATGCATCGTGCTTCTGACAAACCTGTGGAGCACGCCCGACGCGAGTGACGTGAAACATGAGGCCGGCCTGCAGCTGTTTGGAGCTGTCGTCACGCGCGACCGGGCAAACTGCATGCAGTCATGTATCGCCAAAGTGGGGGCGGATAATTGACCGGAAATTCACATTATACCATAGCATTTTCTTTTGTTACTGTAATATGACGAAGATGCCCATATTTTGTGTGTATTTGATTCACATATGGTTAGAGATTGCTTTTCTAAAGAAAAAGGGTACCATTATAGCCTATAGGCGTTTTTAACAAAAAGCGTTGTGATGAAAAAAGACGAAAAATTAGGTCGTTTTTTATAAAAGATCCTGGCTGCATAAATCTACCTACTCCTTGAATATATATGTAGGTACGCCATGTTGCCTTCTGTATTTTTTATCTCATATCTTGTCTTCCCATCCACCCCCTCTCTCCCTCTCTTTCTTTCTCTCTCTCTCTCTCTCTCTCTCTCTCTCTCTCTCTCTCTCTCTCTCTCTCTCTCTCTCTCTCTCTCTCTCTCTCTCTCTCTCTCTCTCGGCTCTTGGTTAAAAGCTTTGAATGTGAAATGGAATTTATTACGATGTCTATCTGCAAATGATTTTGAAATACCAGCAACCATTTAGAAGAAAAAGGCTATTAAAAATACTCTGCATCTATGTAATCTGCTCAATGTTGATCACACCGTTTGTTTCGTCCATTCGTCTTTTGTTCTATGCCTAAGTGATAACCATTTTTCCTAGTTTTGGCTTTGAGGTATTCTGCTCCAAGTCGTCATAATTCCGAGGCCCGAGGGGCAGTGTATCTACTCGTAAGTACCGTTCGCGTAGCCGGTCAGTGAGGAGGGTCACTCGGTACGTTTGCAGCCCGCCCTGACCCCAATGTGACGTCAGCAGTTATGCAGCCTATCACAGAATAATTGCCGAGAGAGGGCGGCGATTGCCAGTCACTGACAAGGCTGTCAGTGACGTCACACAATGAAGCCAGTGACGTCACGACGGGCTGTTGGCCTCATGGAGAGAACCGGAACTGTATCTCTACCACTCCCTCTTTCTATCGAGTTTATTGAAAGGGAGGCAAAGTGAAGGTGAAAGTTGATGGATATCTCCTCGTGACGAGTCATCATTCGACAGCAAATGACTGAGGCAACGGTTCTGGCATCACATTCACCGGGAATCAAAGATGTTCTGTTGGGACTTTACAGTCAGCAAAATATGCCTTCCTTTTTCACAGTGTACAGTCAAATTTCTTTGAAGTTATATGCAGATTCTTTCAATATGCATTGTCCGGTAGTTGATAGTTGGCGGATCACAGTGCAAGGAAGCATATGCGCGAGCCACAGGTTTTCAGACCAATCGATGAACTGTGAACAGGTTACCTAAAGCCTTCCGATTTTTTTGTGGACAGGTCAAATAGGTACATTCTTTATCCAAACTTCCTAACATCACCATGGTCCATGGCAAATGCTTGTTGGTCTCATATGAATAGTTTAGTTATAACGGTTTCGTGCCTTGGAATGTGTTTGTTATGCTCTACCAGGGGGGTGACACCGTAATGCTGTGCCATAGGCCGATGTTGTAGCCAGCTGATGAGCAGGAATGACGTCATCGGCCCATGATAGCCCTGACCAATGTGATCCAACCCATTGCGACTTAAGGTGACCTCTGTGACTTGGCCTGACCCATCGTGACCCTGGGTGACCTCTGTGACCTGACCTGACCCAGGGTGACCTGACCTGACCCAGGGTGACCTGAGGTGACCTAAAGTGACCTTTGTGACCTGAAATGACCCAGCGTGACCTAATTTGACCTTTTTATCTGGAATTCACCCATATGGACCCCTTGACAGCTTCCGTCCCTTGACAGCTTGACAGTATTTTTGGTTCTAACTTCTATGCTGTCTAGCCACGAATGTGCATTGTGCATAGCTTGGCATTTATATCAACCTATGGCATGCTAATGATCGTGTACAAAACAGCTGGTTTTGTGTTTTGGTCACCTAGTTTCTGTCTACCCGTTTGCTACGGGCGGGCCCACGGCTTAGGTACAGCAGTCGGTACCGTCGGCACCGACTGCAAAATAGAGAAAGTTGGCTGCAATTTTTTGCTGTTGAAAGGTTGCAAGGATATTGAGTCAAACGGTTAAGAGGCCGCTGAACGTTTGTTGCATTCCAGTTGGATAAAATCGATCACGAGACAATTGACGCAAACCCCATTCAGTTTCGCTGCCGTGGGTGGGCGGAGTCGGCGGAGTATGGGCCGATGACGTCATCCTCCCGCCGGCCGTGATTCGCCCCGATTGGCCGATGTCCATACCTGGTTAGAGGGCCTTGTGCTCTACAAGTCAACTAATACAATGCACTAATAAATGTTGGAGTTGCGTACCCTAGGCTATGTTTTTTTTTTTTGAAACACAGGTAACATCTTCGTCTGAATCATTAAACGCATAACCTCACTTCATAATAACTGCAAATAATGCCAATAGGCAAGCCAAGAAACACTGCAACTTCAATTCAACTAAGTGTCTTATACACCAATGCCAGCATCGAGTAGCTTATTATCCCAACTGAAAATTGAATACACTGAACAACAAAATTTGACTTTTGTCATAGTACAGAAAGCAGAATACCCATTTATGTGGTAATTTGTGACGCTGAACACGAATCTGGCATCAGAAATGGCGTATCAGGCTAGGTTTTTGAGATCCAGTATGTCTGTGTATCTGCTCTGAATGGCTATTTTCAACATTTCACTCTTCCTTTATATGACATTGCCGGTGACTCCGAAGGAAAAAGCTCTGTGTCTGGGGCAATTTAGGGTGCAAAATACGAATCTGGCACTAGAAATGAGGTATCGTGTTAGGTTTTGGCATTACAGTATGTTTGCGTCCTTTTCTTAGGTGCATGTACTCAGCTTGTTATTCTGTCTTTATATTACATGGCTAGTTATCCAATTTACTTTCGACAATCAAAATATTGGTGATATTTTGGTTGAGAGGTTCCATCAGGACATCGCCGTGATGGAGAGCAGATATCAGGGCAAGTCTGGTCCCAATATGATGGGTGATTACTGCTGGACACTGCAGAGAGAGGAACGTCAGCAGGGGAGGAGACAAAGCAAGAATCAGAAGCGATTCTAACAAGAAGAGTTGCTGAGCGAGAGGAAGATGCCAAAGTGTTCGAAATGACCAAAAATCTTGCCTGTGTAGTGTGTGGTCGAGAGGTAGCACAGATGGATGACCATACCGTTGGTTGATTGCACTTTGCCGTGATTGTACAATATGTGATTACCTACATTGCGCTGTGATGTGTGATATACATTTCTGTTCCAACAAATTCAATAGTTTTGTGCTCATCTGTGTTGCCTGGCTGTGGTAAATATGGATTAAAAAGATATATAATCTAGATCTAAGGATATCTACAATAGGCCCACAACAATGCATAAAAAGTGAGAATTTAAGGCATCAGTATGTACCAGACAAAAAACTGAGCCCGATGGGGCTAAACGGTGACCGGATTTGGAATCAGCGGCCTCAAATTAGGTAGAAACGAATGCTCACCTCTCTGTACATTTTTGGTTGTTGATCAGTGATATCAGCGCGTTACGTTGGCGCCGCCCGGCCGAAATCCCTGGCGGAAATTCCGGATCCCAGGGCTTCCATGCTCCTTCTAAAGATAGGCTACCATAACGTCAGCGGTCATTGTTATTTGATCAGCCGAGATTATCAACTTAAAGCCGTCTCACGCGTCATCAGCGTTCGGTCCATTTAGCCCTCAAGCCGTGTGAATATATGTATTCGAGCCTGAAATGGTTCAAGGTTATATAGTTATTTTATTTTGAGCTCCACGAACTTTGCAGACCTTTAGTTCAAGTTAGGAAATTGAACAGGGAAGTTTCTGCGTTCATATTTCATGCAAAAGTCAAAACGTAACATATTTACATCTATGACTGCCACCAAAACGTCTTTGTTTCGATATCCGCAAAGGTCAAGGATTATATGGGACAATTGAATAAAACACACACCATTTTACTCGACTTGCACCCATGGAACTTCCCCATCCCGCGGCTATTTTTACATCATGGCTACTCACGCATTCGGAGAAAGCAGCTAAGAATAGAGTCGAACAGTTATGACTCGCAGTTGAGTCAGTGACGGTGACGGTATCCCATTGGCAGGTCGGTAACGTGAAGGAGGCGGGCACATTCCCGCAGCCACCAGCGGCGGTATACGGTTATTGGCTCATCAGTGCGCTGTCACGATATATACCGTGCACTTTAATGTGATCACGCGAGGATCTGCATGGCTAGGATGGTGAATGGTTTTCCGAAGCGTCCTACTTGCTACTTATCTACAATAAACACCCTAAATAAGAATTGTTAGCTAGGTGTTCCTAGTTCTGGCGACCCGTATTTCGAAGAGCATCGTTTTCAGATGACTACGGAGTACGGATCTCTTCTGATAAGAGAATTTTCCATGAGCGTATACCAGCAGTTCCCGAGGCTGTTAAAAACATGTGGATTGTAAAATTGCAACGAGAAACACAAAGCCACCTAAGGATTCTTAAACAGCAGTTAGCACTCACCAGCCTACCTTACTGTCGCTAACCGGGGCTGACCAGACATGGGGAACGTTGTTTAACCTAACCACCGGTACCTGCGTATCATCACTTCCCAGTGACTTTCCAGTGACACTTGTTGTGGTCAGTGACGCCGCCAAAGGACAACCGCCGCATCAGCGCCCCTGGTAACCGCACACATACGCAGACCAGCGCGCGCAGACTGCGCCACGGAGGCAGACCTTCAGCGCGGCGTGGTTCCGCTCACGCGTGACGCCAGGTCAGAGGTCAGCGCGTCCGACCTCGCTGGATCCACCACCTCGGCGCTGCCTGACGACCGGCGCGGCGTCCCCATGTGACTCATTCGCTGAGCACGCGCCGGGCCGCTCTTCAGTGACGAGAGGTGGCGTAACCGGCAGCACACACAGCCGAAAATGTGCCCAGTCACGTGGGGGACACGGCGGCGAGTCCCGCGATGACGGCCGGCCGGGTCGGGTCGACTGGTCGACTCGCGTCATCGCCGGCCAGTGCAGCGGCCGCGCCGCGTGTTACGTCAGGGGCGAATAGTAGTGACGTCAGATGACCTAGCACCGTGACGTCACATGACCTGGTATGGTGACGTCAGAGATGACCCAACGCTGGCTTCCGCTCCGTCTGAAGGCGATGTAGACTGCAGCCTGTCGACCTCGACCAACTGGGGATCGGGAGATCGCAGAATGAAAGAAAGGGGTTGAGAATGTCGTAAAGCTTCCTTTGCCTCGATATTGAAGGTATTGACAGCAGCATGACTGCGCTAGGCGCTTGCAGCTTTCAGGTTAACTATGATTTTATTGTTTACAAATGCAGTTTTTCTCGTCGACCATAAAAGGCACTTATAGCGGAGAACAGGTGCCTTGTTTATCCATCATAACATCCGATTAAGACATAGCCAAACAGCTTGTTTGGTCCGAATCGGTTCGATGTGTTAATTCGAAACTATAAACCAACCTGTATGCGGCTTGCGCATGTGCGTTCACCCAAGAGTCTCAATTTTTTTTTTTAAAGTCATCTTGAACCTTTGAAAAGCTAGATGCTGCTTATAAAAAGGACTTTCAATGATTTTTACGGAGAGGGCTTTTGGCGATTTTGCGTTAACCCTATTAGTGGCAGGGGGGGGGGTTGTTTTTATCCACCCCTCAGGTTTTTTCGGGAATATCTCCGAAACCGCTGAAGCTACGATGCTGAAATTTTCTGCCTTTTCCTAAAACTAAATTGGGCACATTCCCTGAAAATTTCAAGTTCATAACTTTACCAGGGGCGGCTCCAGAGCACTGCGAATTGGGGGGTCCTATTCGTGAAGCGAGTCATTTGGGCGAAGATCACGATGCTGCACCAGTTTTACGAACAAGGAATGAAAGGTATCATGTGATAACATATACAAAGTTATTGTGCATCCTCTTTTGACACGTTTTTGCTGTAATAGGCGGATCCAGGCGTCCAAAAAGGGTTTTTTACCTCCCAACATAGGTGCCCTGACACCGCCTATGCATGACCAATACAATTTTAGTCGTTCTCTCATAAGAAAATTGTAACATAACAAGACCATTGCCAAGCTTTTTAGAAACAGTACCAACTACCAACAAAAACCTTATTTACTATACTTTTTGTGTACCCCCAACCTCAATGATCTGTATCCGCCTATGATTTTTGAAAATGCATATTTTTAGGATCCATGTGAATTCCTGGTTCATTCTCTATCGATCGGCAAAAGTTGCGTTAAGATTGGTTCAGAAACCTGGCCGTGATAAACAGTCTTAAATGTATCTGCAATTTGCCCGTTTTTATCCCCCTCTACCCCCCTATTGACATTTTTTAATTTTATTTTTTAGAAATGTAGATCTCGTTGAGCGAAATCGAATGCCGTTTGAATTTTGAAAATCGGCCCGTTAGATCTCGAGATATCAAGGGGGGGGGGTCGTAAACAGCCCCCCCTGCCACTAATAGGGGTAGCCAGGAGCCTGCCACTAATAGGATTAAAACCAATGCCTATCATCTTTCCTAAGCACCTGAACGCGCTAACCGAGCATTGAAGTGCATGGAAATCCTCTCAGCATATAAAATACCATGGCTCTTACACAGGGCAGTGCAAAGATAATATGTAAAGTCAATGTAGGTATCTCTAATTGAAGTTTGAACACACAATAAACATATTTAAGCAAAGCATTGAAGGAAGTCTGCATCATATATCAGTTTGATCTCTACGATTTATTTATAGCCAAATGAAATGGATTACCCGATGCGAAATTGCAATTTTATTCATCTAGCACCAAGTCGCTCTATTATATCTCTTTCCACGGACAAGCGGTGCACCGCTGTGGTCATGTGCTCAATACAACATATTATGGGTCCGGAGTCCGGATTAGTATCCCGCGTGCCAAGAGTGGCCAGGCGGCAGGCGCTGGCACCACGTGCTCGGGAAGGGCAGGTGTGTTTGATCTCAGTCTCAATGGGCCAAATCTATTGAGAAGGACGGTTCCAGAAGCGTGCCGAGACACGCAAACTGTTGGTCATGGTGATCCGGCGCGGCGGGACCGGCCCTCTTTTCATTCATCCGGCCAATGGGTATCGAAACGCTGAGGTCAAATGGTCACTTCCTTGAGGTGAAAGCGAGGTTCGGCGAATCAGAGTGCTGCAATTACGTCATCAAGACGACGCCTCTTGACGAGCAGTGGGAGGATGCCAGAGGAGGATGGTTAGCCATTTCGGTTGATCTATGGACCAGCTCCAGACACGCTGGTCCTGATGGTGTAATGGCTGGGGGCGCACCGTCATCCAGCTCTGTGGTACAGCATGTGGACCCGGCGATTCTGCTGAATCACAGTGACGGTTTGGTCAGCCGGGCCCTGCCCTGGTTTCGGACGTCATCTTGTTTGTGTGCCAATGACCTACGCCCTACAGAAGCAGTCCAGCCGAGAAAAAGACGATGGATGAGGTTATGAGGAAGAAGATGTCTGGGATGCAACGTTCTTATAAAACACCCTTAGGGTACGTTGTGTGCATTTAGAACAGAAACACTGATAATGGTTTATTTTTGAGCGCCGATTGTTCATCAAAAATTCGTAGAAGACAACGTTATCCCAGATCTGCCCAGAACAAAAATGTTTTCAGATTTTTTTGTTACGCTGGTTTTGGGGTACTTTTGAATCACATTGCTTACCAGCATGTTTTATTTTATTTATACATACAACAACATCCACAAGCATCGTGGCTTTTCAGTTGAGGTGATTATGAGGTGATGCGTAAAATACTATGGCAAGGATACGGATAGGATACGGGACGTTGTGATAGGATTGTGCAGGACTGCGAGTGCAGCTGCTGCCCAGTTGGCGCTGCGCACATCTGCAGCCTGGCAAGAAGGATAAGTATGAGGATATCACCGGGGCCCTAAGAAATGAAAACTTGACGAAAGAAAAGCTGATGAGTACATGACTTCATGGATCGTGGTCGTGGTCGAGTTTCGTAGAAGTTCACTGATTTGTAAATCTTGCTTCCGTTCAAAAGTTCTCTCATTTCTCGATAGCGTCTTGGACACTGGTCTTGATCACATGTCGCTATTTATTTATCATAGCAGGATAAATCACCAAACGTGTCTTGATACTGCATTATGCATCATCATATCTGTTGGCACACAGATACGCTTTTTGCCCGTTTAAATGCACTTTCTAAGCTGGTTCGGTTCATGTGTTCGGTTCATTTGGTTCGGTTCATGTGTCATTTGTTGTTGGCTGTACTCGTTTTGTCGGAAATTGCCGTATCATATATGATACGCTGGGCATTTTCGCACTTTTATGGCACCTTAACGAGCCTTTGCATTTGCCTATAATTTTACTTGTGAAAACGTCTCAGAATTGCCAGCTTTGAGTTTATTTGTAATAATGACACCAAGGAAACAGTAAATCGTTATTGACCAGACCCATAGATACCTATAGGTGAGTAGGTCAACTAGTGCTTTCTGACATAATGCTTACTTTTGGGGCTGGAAGGTATCAAATACAAATTCCGTGGCCAGTTCTTCACTAATAGACAGTAACTTACCAATTAACGTCTGTCTTCAAGTCACTGGGACTTATCTTGGCAGAGAATCTAGACATTCCAGTGGTGGATGACCATGTTGATGGAGATGATGTCTTCGTAAAAACCACCGGAGGCGTCCTAAGACACGTACGAATACTCTGGTGATAATGAGGATGTCACAAGAAAACGTGATATCAACTGTCATCCTGCTCGGCAGCTGAATGCTCGGGCCGAGGTGCGAGGAAGAGAAACTTTCCGGGGCACTATTCCGACGGAAAACGTCTCGAAGACCTTCAGAGATGCGAGGTAAAGCGGAAAC
Organism: Amphibalanus amphitrite; assembly: GCF_019059575.1. NCBI lineage: Eukaryota > Metazoa > Arthropoda > Thecostraca > Balanomorpha > Balanidae > Amphibalanus > Amphibalanus amphitrite. Next base: position 177,834 of record NW_024882698.1, on the reverse strand, counting down.
GTTGCTGGCCCAGCGTCAGAGCTCAGGAAGGTCTCGAAGCAAAGAGACGAAAGGCCTGAAATGGAAGCAAGGGCACTGCCCTGTGATCGTCTTCACCAGTATGCATCTTTCAGGCTTCGAGTCACACAATACCGCGATTCCTCTCTAAATGAGACATCCCTTCCTTTATACATGACGAAGTCCTCAAGCTCGTCCGGAAGGTCATGGTGTTTCACGCTTTTGACATCGTCGAAGTCTGACCTCGAGTTCTCTGACACTATAAACAAAAAGGACAAGATATCCTCCTTCGTGACACTGCACTCGACCTCAGACTTCAGGCACGTGCTCCATTTAGACTTATGGATGTGTTCCCTTTTGCCCACTTTTCATGTCGCTTCAAGGACCTTCTCGACTTCTGTTGCTGGGATGCGACAACGACGCTGCTTAACCTTGCATCTCTGAAGGTCTCCGAGACGTCTTCTTTCTCGGAATCGCGTTTCGGAAAGTTTATCCTTCCTTGTACATTGGCCCTAACACACAGCTGCCGAGCAGGATGCCGGTTGAGGTCACGTTCTTCCGTGACATCCTCATCATCACCAGAGTACTCGTCCGTGTCGTAGGACGCCTCCGATGGTTTTACCAAGACGTCACCTCCATCAACATCGTCATCCACCACTAGAATGTCTAGAATTTGCGCCGAGGTGACCGGAAAACACGCGGATTAGGGACAAGTAATTGTGTAGGCTAATGTGAGAAACTGCCCACCGTATCATATATGATACGAATATGTTGTTATCATTCCTGACACGCCAGCTTTGGCGCAAGAATGTATTCAACCACCTGGTGTGTGAGCTTGAACATTTGGTATTATGCTGCCACAAAATGGAGCAGTTTGGCAGAAAGCGCTAGTTAGCGTACTAACGTCGGCATTATTGGGTCTGGTAAATTACGACTTCTGTGGGCAGCTGTTTTTGTTTAATCATGCTACACGGAAAATATATGAAATATAGAAAAGGTTACCCACTCTAGAAATAGTACACACGACTGACAACACAACATCACAAAATAAAGTTTCGGCGTCTTTCGGATGGAAGTCGGTTGCCTAGCAACGGTCGAGCGACTCATCGTATCATAAATGATACGGTGGGCAGATCTGGGTTATGAATCAGATGAATCCACTGAATTTGAACTATACGAAAATATAGAAAAATATAGACAGGGAAAAAGGAAAGTGAACGTTTACTGTGCGCAAATTAAGTACAAATATTTGTTTGATAGTTGAACCGCTGTGGATACCTGGTCTTAACCATCTGACTTAGCACGTGTTTCCTCATTTTCTTTGTGAGGAGGCGCTTGGGAGGGAAGGACTGATAACTGCAGGGGGCATTGTCGGCGATACTTGATTATTACGGAGCGAGCGAAGCGAGCGTAGTCTTTCCTTAGATTAACGGAAATTTCTGAGTATGAGCGGCCGGCCGGCCGGCCGGCCGGCCGGCCGTGGTCACGCTTTTGCGAGGCTTATATCTCAGCAACCACTTGACCGATTTACATGCGGTAATTTTTGTAGGGTAGCTTCATTCCTTCTACCAAGTATTGGATTATTCCCGATGCATGTGGGTGACCCCTTATGCACGTGCCACGTGCAAAACGAAGAGGTGTCACTTTTGTAATAGTTGCAATATCTCGGTAACTACTGGGCCGATTGCGCTGAAAGTTGGCATGTAGGTAGGCACCCACTAGGCAATGCATATCAATGTGCCAGAGTTGGGGTGCTGCTGCACGTGCGCACGTGCAGGGGTCGATTCCAGATCTCGAGAACGGCTGGACCGATTGCGCTCAAATTTGGTACACGCTTACGGAGCAGTTAGTAGGGTGCCGTGCACAAGTCAGTTGGGACCCATTTTGCACGTGCGCACGTGCAGAGTGCCGCTTCCAGATCTCGAGAACGGCTGGGCCGATTGTGCTCAAATTTGGCATATCGCTAGAGACCGGTTAGTAGGGTGCCGTGCACAAGTCAGTTGGAGGTACCCCCTCGCAATTTCGCACGTGCAAGGCCCACCCTCTCGCTCGCTCCGTTAGTCGCCCCAAAAGGCGTTATACTGGTTATAAAATGTTTTCTTATGCCTAATCGAGGTTATCGATAAGAATACCCCGAGACGGGATCGCTTCTGAGTGCCGTATGGCATATCCATTACAACTACGCACAAGTCGTTGAATGACTTTTATAATTCCTGGATGACCCGCCCCTTGGTTCCAAGGTTCCCGATGATCACACTTTGTGGACGTGATGCCATGCGGGATAGTAAAACGCGTGTTATGGTTCGCATAACATCTTTATTTATTATTGTTTAGAAGTGAAGATGCCAGTCATGGAATATCCACTCACGCTGCACCACCCTCTGAGCTCATAAGCTTCCTGACAGTTAACCAGACATACATAGTTGGAACTTGACCCGGCACAGGGAACTGGTGTGTCAGGTGCTATGAACAGTGACTTGCTCTTTCGAGACATACTACAGTGGTATTATTTGGTTCTGCGCAATTTCCTGAGCTTGGATAGTTATATTGAAATGGGCCAAGAAAAATAAGACTGGTTGGATGCACATAAACATGATGCTGCTTTAACGGGTGCTACAGATCGGAAAGCATAGGTTTGTAGTGCATAAAATACCTGCATATTGCCTATCATTTTCTATTGGCGCTGGCTCTCTGCTAGAGCCAAAGTTTCTAGAGCCCTTCTCTGACTACGACATGCATGACCGTGGTCACAATAGCGAGGAATACAGTAAACGGGCATTATTAATTAACAAAAGTTGAAACCCGTTTTTGTGTTGTATTGCTATTGTTTTGCGTTATTTGACATTAACCCTATTAGTGGCAGGCTCCTGGCTACCCCTATTAGTGGCAGGGGGGGGGGGGCTGTTTACGACCCCCCCTTGATATCTCGAGATCTAACGGGCTCTAACGATTTTCAAAATTCAAACGGCATTCGATTTCGCTCAACGAGATCTACATTTCTAAAAATGTCAATAGGGGGGGTAGAGGGGGGTAAAAACGGGCAAATTGCAGATACATTTTAGACTGTTTATCACGGCCAGGTTTCTGAACCAATCTTAATGCAACTTTTGCCGATCGATAGAGAATGAACCAGGAATTCACATGGATCCTAAAAATATGCATTTTCAAAAATCATAGGCGGATACAGATCATTGAGATTGGGGGTACACAAAAAGTATAGTAGGATAAGGTTTTTGTTGGTACTGTTTCTAAAAAGGGTGGCAATGGTCTTGTTATGTTACAATTTTCTTACGAGAGAACGACTAAAATTGTATTGGTCATGCATAGGCGGTGTCAGGGCACCTATGTTGGGAGGTAAAAAATAACCCCCCTTTTTGGACGCCTGGATCCGCCTATTATAGCAAAAACGTGTCAAAAGAGGATGCACAATAACTTTGTATATGTTATCACATGATATAACCTTTCATTCACTGTTCGTAAAACTGGTGCAGCATCGTGATCTTCGCCCAAATGACTCGCTTCACGAATAGGACCCCCCAATTCCCAGTGCTCTGGAGCCGCCCCTGGTAAGGTTATGAACTTGAAATTTTCAGGGAATGTGCCCAATTTAGTTTTAGGAAAAGTCAGAAAATTTCAGCATCGTAGCTTCAGCGGTTTCGGAGATATTCCCGAAAAAACCTGAGGGGTGGATAAAAACAACCCCCCCTGCCACTAATAGGGTTGAATTATTCTAGTTCCCACAGTGTGGTAAAATATAAACTCTTAAGCTTAGGTACGGGTCAAATCTATGACTTCCTCGAAATCAAGTGCTAAATGGAGTATGAAGCTAAACTGCAGTAAACCTCACAGATTCACAACTCATCAATCTATGAAGGTCACATGTAATTATCAAGCTTCACTGATCACTGATCGACAACACAATATTTACGTCAAGATAGCTTTTCATAACAACATTTACGTCCGACCCAGAGCAGTGGATCAGTGAGTCGCTGTCGCCACTGGGCACTTCACAGCCAATCGACTCGTGTATACTAGCCAACGCCTGAAGATGCGAGCTGACGGTAGTGGTGGGTGTGTGCACACAACTGCAAAAGCCTCCAGTCATCGTCTACGTCTGGAAGATGACCTCACAGCGTCAGCATTAGCCGCTGTGTCGAGATATTTTTAGTTGGCGAAGTCTTTCAGGCTGCTGCGGCGCAGGCACGTTTTAGGACAGCAGTTGAGCGGTTTTACAAGTATACCTACTAGTCACCATTCATCAGTCATCTATCAAGGAATACATGACGCAGCCCCTTCTGAGTGAAAATGTGATGGAAATTGGAATTGATTCATCTGCAAGTGATCAGTGATCACGCAGAGGGAGTTCAAAGATATTTGAAAATATTTACCAGCATCGATTTTACCACTCATTTATTCCAGCTGCGACAAACGAACTAAAGTCTTATTTCTAGAGATCAACTTGGAAATTTGACCCACCCTTGGTTAAGATTAGGGCTTGACCAAAAAAGGTTATGCCGCACATCAGTAGATCCTTGCATATGCAATGACATTTATTAGAGACATCCCTTATCTTTGAAGTGGTGTCCCGGTTTAAGGAAACCTGAGGTTAACATTTTAACATAGGATGTAACATTTATATGTTATAAATTTATAACTCTGTCAAGTTTCATGCAAACATCTAGGCAAACCAGGTTAGGGTGATTGCATTTGGTTTGCATCATTGATTCGCCCTAAAAAGGCATGCAAATGTCGATAAAAGCATATAACATCTATTTACTGGCTTTACTGCATTTCAACCTTAATGTAAAAGCACCGTAAGTTCGACGTTTTCTTATATGCAACTTACCGTGGTCCACTCCAGTGCGTTAACACTGCACATTTCAGAGCCCATCCCGATCTTCTTGCGTCAGCTCCTTCACCATCTTATCGACAGCGCTTACCCAGTGTCTGTGGATGGCGTGAGCGCTCTAAGGAGACGTTTGTTTAATGTGTTCTTGTGGAGTTGAAACATCTTGAAAACTACTTTTCGTGGGCATCTCTCTGCTTTGCAACCAGTTTTTGGTGCTCAGCCCGTCCGCGGACTTCTACGCATTCATCCGCCGCGTGTACTGTACCCCCGATCATTGGGAGCATATATGCATCAACTGATTTGATTTTGACATATGACCTGTAAGCCTTCATTACTGCATTTTGTGCCTGCTTTCAGTCGTATCATCGATTAATAAATTCTTAAGCATGCGATTTGCTTTTTTGCGTCAAGTTTACATTTAGCATGTTTGCATTCAAATATAGGCATACCCTTCGACTTTCCGGCAATTTTTTTGCCAACTCCTATAAGCCCGTCATTATATCATATTCCGTAAACTTATAAGTGCCTAAGGTACAGTTTATATTCGATAAATATTCAGTTTTGAAAGTGTGAGCATTCTTTCGCACATCGGGCGATTCGAATACTCTAGTGAAATTCTTGTTACGCTTCCCGGGATTGTGTTCACATAAATACCCCACGGCGTCGCACCAACAGTAAATGTGACGAGCCGTTAGGCAAAAGATATGTTTGGTATCAAATTTATTGTTGGATTGTCAATCATTCATGCACTTTTCACACTGACAGTATACCAACCAATAAATAATAAAAAGCCTCGTACAAAAGACAAATGACACACTCGACTTATAAACACAAAAAAGTCATCACAATTGGAGTAGCATGGTGAAATAAATAACTAAGATGAGCACATACTACATAGATAAGCTGCAAATGCAAATGAGCTATATGAGTACCAGCATGTGTAACACGAACAAAGTTTGGGTCTGATAGTTTGTCAGAAGAGGGATGCTGGCTAACGATCTATACAAGCGAACTATACTAAACTACTACTAAATAGTTCGTCTCTAAATTACAAAGTTGGCAGCGTTTCAAGCTATAATAACTGAGAACCGAAGATACTTGAATACGATTATGACTAACGTTTTATGACTAACATTTCCATCGACATAGGAACATGCAAGTATTACACATACCCACATCCCACAACCGCGCACATGCGGGAACGGTAAGTAGGTATACAGTGATCCTGAGCACTAGTGATGGCCATAACTGCAGGCTGAGATCAGGACAGTAGGTAGGTATCACAGTTCACTGGGTCTTGCGTAAGGGTCCTCTGGTGAAGGCAGGACCCACCAGCCTCGCCAGCTGCACGGAGCAGCAGGCTGCCTCGGTCCCCACGGACGACCCTCTCAGACCCCGCCGCGCTGCCATCGGCACCAGCAGCACTCGATATGTGACGTGAGTGCCACCTCCTCTTCACGACAGCGCCGCTCTCCTCAGCGGAACAGCACTTCTGCGGTAACTATCCAGTACTGCAGCTGCTCAGGAAGACCCACTCCGTGGCGTCCCTCAGACTTGGTCCGTGCAAATCGACACTGAATTCCCAGCCGAACTGACGGGAAAATAAATAAACTCCCTGAACTGAGTGACTTCGAGGAACTGCCAATTTCTTCTTTGGTTCAACCAGAAGCTATGCGCACTCCCGATTCTAAGTCGCGTAGGCCGGTTTCAGCATCCCGTTTTGGGTTCTGCAGCTGATGACCTTCTCGACTTCCCTCTGCGAAAGAAAGAAAAGCGGACATCAGTTCATCTGTAAATACGTGGCGTGGCTGAAACAGTTTGCTCAGACGTGCTGATTTTGATTTTTTTTTTACTTCATCTTATTTACTGAAATAGACGGTTACCTTTTATCGTCTCTAAAATTCCGTTTTATGACATAAATGGCCATTTATATGAGCGTGTTATGTTTTTTTCATTTTACTCACCATAATGAGGTCGTAGATGAGTCCGAGCGCCTCGGCGTCGGGCTTGCACTGCTGGCCGGCGGCCTGCTGCGCCGCCGCCTTGCTGAGCACGTCCAGCAGGCTGAGCGGCGGCCGCGGCGCGCCGTCGGCGGCGGCGGCGGCCGCTGCCAGCAGCTGCTGCTGCTGTGCCGACACGTCGCGCTTGCCGTGAGTCCAGTCCTCGGAGAACTGGATCTGTGCCGACACGGCGGCCGGAGCCAGCAGACACGCGGCCACCACCAGCAGACAGAGATGGCTACTGCTCGACATCTGTAAGAGGGTGGGAGAAACGTCAGGTACGGCGCAAAAGTGGATTAGATTTTGAGCAATGGTACTCCTTTTGACAGCATTTCTGTTCTTATTGCATACATTCGTAGTTAGTTTTAATTGGTAGGTACTGAAGATTGATAGATTGAAATTGTAATCCATTTGCTACTTACATTGGTTTGAATTATTATCTTCTGATTGGATTTCTGAGCTTGTATCTGCACCCTGCGCTCGTTTTCGCACACAGTTCGTATTCACCGACACTAGCTGCTTGCTCTCAGGCTGTGATCTGCCGTCGGTCGGCTCGGTCGGCCGTATTTGTACGGCGGTCAGCCGGGGAGGCGGAGTCAGAGCTGGTGTGACGTCATATGGGCGGTCGCTGGGCGGTACTGGGAAAGATCCGGTGAGAGGTTGCCGAGCTTCAGGGTGGTCAGGGAAAGAATATGGATACAATAAATGCCGCTGTTCTTTCATTCAATTGCATAGGCACTTTTACTTTTCAACAGCATGAAAATGTTGAGAAAAGCAAAAGAAACTGTGCGGCATTAGCCTTTTTCACGACGGCCATCTGGTACACATTTGGTGCACATCTCGTGCAGATTAGGTGCAGATTTGGTCAAATTAGGTTCAATGTGTCTCTTAGTAGCTATCAGCTAGGGTTGCAGCATTTGCTTAGGTATGCCTGCTTTGTCACATTAGCCGTTTTCACGACGTGCTATCCGGCGAATGCACCTGATTTGACAAAATCTGCACGTGATTTCTTTTACAGCAAATATCTTCATTTTTTTGAATTTATTTCAGTGTTTTAATCAATGATGCTCTCTGATAATATGACAAAGCAGGCATATAGGCAATTAGTGCAACCCTGGCTGATAGATGCTAAGAGACACACTGAACCTGATTTGACCAAATCTGCACCTAATCTGTACCAGATGTGCACCAAATGTGTACCAGATGGCTGTCGTGAAAACGGCTATTATCAGAGAGTATCATCGATTAAAACACTGAAATAAATTCACAAAATAAAGATATTTGCTGTAAAAGAGATTAGGTGCGGATTTGGTCAAATTAGGTGCACTCGCCGGATAGCCTGTCGTGAAAACGGCTATTACAAGCACATCGTTGCTGAATTATGCGCCGTTTTATCAAAAAGTGTTAAAATAGGAAACTCAGCTCTAATTTTACCTAAAAACTTAGCAAGGTATTTTTATCATAATTTTAGGCGCATTTTTAGAAACAACTTAGCGCGTATCGCTACTTGTCCTAAAAGCCGAGTTTCGTTTACAGGAGACGTTCAAATATGTACTCCCCCTGGTCAGGCGATGGTGGCGTCGAGCATCTGCCCGGCACGAGTTAAAGTCGGTGTGTTGGATAGATTGGCTTGGTATTTCGCTATGCATTTGGCTTTTTAATTCAACCAATAGAGCATGTAATTTCGTGATCGGGTAGTGCAGCCTATATTCTTCATCCTGGGCTGCATTGGCTTTGCTCTCATCGATCCATTCAATTGCATATATGTGAGCTATTCTAGAAGCTTTTTAAGTAAATGTTTTAAATGTTGTTTATTAAGAAAGTTTGTCTCATTTGGTGGAGGTGATAATTGTTCAATATTTCGTACTATCAATAGTTAAACCCGCGCACCGACGTGGGAGGGTGGTTACCCCTCCCCCCCCGAGGTTTTTTTTCCAAATTTCGCGGAGCTAGCGCCGCGAAATTTGACACGAATCCTCCCTCATCAATTTTACACATGGTGTGCAGGTTTGAACCTCCTACCGTTCAAGGTCAGGTCACCAGTTCACGTTAAAACCCGCGAGTTGCTGGGGGGGGGGGGGCGTTAAACGCCCCCACTTTTTTCGCCGGGCCATAGCATGAAAACGGCGCGCTGCAGGCGCGCCAAATTTTGGGTACCTGTAGGGAATTGATTGAAGATTATTGTGACAAAGTTTCAAAAATATCAGTCGGAAAATTTTTGAGATATCGAGGTTTTAGTGACGTCATGATTTCTCAGTTTTCGACCAAAAACGGCATATGTTCAAAAAATCATATAAAATCACAGAATAGACATACAGACATGCCGTAAACGCCATTAGACTGCCAATACCATGATCAATCAAATGGCTATCTTCGATTATTGATTATCGTTCCGCATTTTCCATAATCTTGAACTGAATCTTGGCAATTTTTCGTGACTACTTCACGACCATGATACATGCATTTCTTAAATTGAACTTTTTGAGCCAAACACGTACACATATGATAAAATGAATGTCACCATCGTGTTCTACGCCCCAAATTACCTATAAAACATGTGTCACAGGCTGCGAATATCAGTTTTGATTTTCGGGGATATGTGCCTACCCGGTTGACCTGACCTTGACCCTGACCTATGCTTGACTGACCCCTACATGGAGCTGACACTCTTGTAGGACTTATATGATGGATTGTGCACCGTTTGGACAGAGTTTATGACGAGAGGCGCCCATTGCGAAGTCCTGAAGTCCATGCTACTGAAAGCCCGATTTCAGGTGTTTGACCTGACCTTGACCCGACCTGTGACCTCAAAATTCAACTTTAAAGTACTCATCTGAAGCGTCTCGTCGCGCTCTTTCGTTTGCCGCCTCGTGCGTTTCGCTGCGCCTATTGGTTCTCGAGTTATCGGCTGGGGGCGTTTAACGCCCCCCCCCCCCCAGCAAACGGTGGGTGGCGAAATACCCCAGCAACTGCCGGGTTAAATGACACACCCTAAAATCACTTCTTTGCAACTTTGTCACCGTGTCAGAGCTACAGTCGATGACAGAGGCCTTTAAAAGTCGTAGGATGTAATGAGGTCATTGCTAGCTACAATTTGTATGTCTCGGAGCTTTGATATCGATGACCTAAGGCCAGGTCAATTTCTTGACCTCCCAATATGAGTCAATGGGAGAAAATGAACCTTTTTTTACTAAAACGCGTTGGAATGGTTCAATGCCTTCATACACGAATATGATCAACCTTGACTGCCTTTTTTGCTCTTGGGCAACAGTAAGGTCATGTGACGTCATCAATGGTCACCAAAGTTTTTTTTTTTTTTTTGCTGACAACTCCTTACAGAAACGAGATACAGCCAGGCGGATGGTCTCATTGCGTTCAGCTCGTCAAGGCATATCGAATGAAATACATGATTAGTGATGACCTTGAGGTCACGTGACCTGAGGTCAGCCTTTGTTTCTGACCTTTCGAAGTCAACTTATATGTATATAATTCGATGCAGACTGACGAGAGGATTACGATTGCGCCATCACTTTGTTCCTAGCTTGGCCATTTCGAACGTTATTCGAGAAAAAAAGCTCTCTTCATTTCTAGCGCCGCCATTTTGACTTTTTTGGCCCCTGTGACGTCATATTTGACCTGACCTGAAAACTACCTCAGAAAAATTGTAGACCTTGTCCGTGCGTACCCCATGCCGTTTATCGCTTGTCGGTATCTTGCTTCGTTCTCGATATCTCAGGGGGGGGGGGGTCGGTCAACCGCCCCCCGTCGGTTCTAAGTTAGCGCACACCCCCGTCGGTGCGCGGGTTAACATGGGTATCCCAAACAAGACCCTTGCCTCTAACATTCGTTCCAAAGTTTTCAAAATAAGTTTAGAAACACGAATTTATTTATTAATTGTTAGAACACATACATTGAAACGGTTATTATCATGAGTATTTGGCTCGCCAACATGGCATACGACATGAAAACAGCAGTGCTTCTAATGGCAACGCTATTCATTGGAACACCGTAGTCCATACTAAACAATATATAACCGATCGCTAGCTGTCGATGGCCGACAATCACATTCACACATGGTAAAAAATGGGTAATAAATACCAATAAATACACAAATAAATACAAATAGCTTAAAACGCATGAGATGTTAATCTGATGGAAATAATAACAGTGCACGATGTCTGTACAACGTGTTGGAAGGCCTCTAATGTATAAGTGAGACGAGCTACGCTATAATGGTTGACATTAGCGCCTAGATATGAAGCATGAAAAGCTAAAAATGAGTGAATGTCCTGGTCACAAGCGTCATCAATAGCAACAATTGCACACAGCTGCCAGAAAAAAAAAACATGATTCCATTCAGGAGACATCGTCGGCAGCTTGATGTTGCTGAAGCACGGGAGGATGTAAACGAGAGGCGAGATAAAGACAATGGGTAGGTATCACAGTTCACTCGGTCCCGTAACAGTCCTATATGGACGACAGCAACCGCCAGCCTCTCCATGTGCACGGAGCAGCGGCCCCTTCTGGCTCCACGGACGAGCCACTCAGACCCGGCGAGGGTGGCACTCTGCTGTCGGCGCCAGCAGCTCTTGGTGCGTGACTTAAGTCGCCTCCGCTTCCAGACAGCATTGCCTTCCTCCACAGCGCTGCTGGCGACTGTTCAGGCTCCAGTGCTGCTGCTGCTCAGGATAATGCACGCTGCGACTTCCCTCAGACTTGGTCCGTGCAAAACGGCACTAGAAACCAGCCCACTTGACGGGACAATAAATAAACTCCCTAACAATGAGTGAGTTGAGGAACTGCCGTTTCTTCTTTGGTTCAACCAGAAGCTATGCGCGCTCCCGATTCTATGCCGCGTAGGCCGGTTTCAGCATCCCGTTTTGGGTTCTGCAGCTGATGACCTTCTCAACTTCCCTCTGCGAAAGAAAGAAAAGCGGACATCAGGTCAACTGTTCATGACTTGGATGAAACATTTAAACCAATTACACTAACACTGCATCACTTTTTACTGAGCATAGTTGACATTTAATCCCCTTTCCTTGGGCTACCTTGAATAAAATCGTACAAATCTTTGTAAGCACTGTAGACTTTACTCACCATGATGAGGTCGTAGATGAGTCCGAGCGCCTCGGCGTCGGGCTTGCACTGCTGGCCGGCGGCCTGCTGCGCCGCCGCCTTGCTGAGCACGTCCAGCAGGCTGAGCGGCGGCCGCGGCGCGCCGTCGGCGGCGGCGGCGGCCGCTGCCAGCAGCTGCTGCTGCTGTGCCGACACGTCGCGCTTGCCGTGAGTCCAGTCCTCGGAGAACTGGATCTGTGCCGACACGGCGGCCGGAGCCAGCAGACACGCGGCCACCACCAGCAGACAGAGATGGCTACTGTTCGACATCTGTAAGAGGGTGGGAGAAACGTCAGGTACGGCGCAAAAGTGGATTAGATTTTGAGCAATGGTACTCCTTTTGACAGCATTTCTGTTCTTATTGCATACATTCGTAGTTAGTTTTAATTGGTAGGTACTGAAGATTGATAGATGGAAAATGTAATCCATTTGCTACTTACATTGGTTTGAATTATTATCTTCTGATTGGGTTTCTGAGCTTGTATCTGCCCTGCGTTCGTTTTCGCACACAGTTCGTATTCACCGACACTGGCTGCTTGCTCTCAGGCTGTGATCTGCCGTCGGTCGGCTCGGTCGGCCGTATTTGTACGGCGGTCAGCCGGGGAGGCGGAGTCTGAGTTGGTGTGACGTCATATGGGCGGTCGCTGGGCGGTACTGGGAAAGATCCGGTGAGAGGTTGCCGAGCTTCAGGGTGGTCAGGGAAAGAATATGGATACAATAAATGCCGCTGTTCTTTCATTCAATTGCATAGGCACTTTTACTTTTCAACAGCATGAAAATGTTGAGAAAAGCAAAAGAAACTGTGCGGCATTAGCCTTTTTCACGACGGCCATCTGGTACACATTTGGTGCACATCTCGTGCAGATTAGGTGCAGATTTGGTCAAATTAGGTTCAATGTGTCTCTTAGTAGCTATCAGCTAGGGTTGCAGCATTTGCTTAGGTATGCCTGCTTTGTCACATTAGCCGTTTTCACGACGTGCTATCCGGCGAATGCACCTGATTTGACCAAATCTGCACGTCATTTCTTTTACAGCAAATATCTTCATTTTATGAATTTATTTCAGTGTTTTAATCAATGATGCTCTCTGATAATATGACAAAGCAGGCATATAGGCAATTAGTGCAACCCTGGCTGATAGATGCTAAGAGACACACTGAACCTGATTTGACCAAATCTGCACCTAATCTGTACCAGATGTGCACCAAATGTGTACCAGATGGCCGTCGTGAAAACGGCTATTATCAGAGAGTATCATCGATTAAAACACTGAAATAAATTCATGAAATAAAGATATTTGCTGTAAAAGAGATTAGGTGCGGATTTGGTCAAATTAGGTGCACTCGCCGGATAGCCTGTCGTGAAAACGGCTATTAGCTGAATTATGCGCCGTTTTATCAAAAAGTGTTAAAATAGGAAACTCAGCTCTAATTTTACCTAAAAACTTAGCAAAGTATTTTTATCATAATTTTAGGCGCATTTTTAGAAACAACTTAGCGCGTATCGCTACTTGTCCTAAAAGTCGAGTTTTACTTACAGGAGACATTCAAATACTCCCCCTGGTCAGGCGATGGTGGCGTCGAGCATCTGCCCGGCACGGCTTAAAGTCGGTGTGTTGGGTAGATTGGCTTGGTATTTCGCTATGCATTTGATTTTTAAATTCAACCAATATAGCATGTAATTTCGTGATCGGGTATACTGCAGCCTATATTCTTCATCCTGGGCTGCATTGGCTTTGCTCTCATCGATCCATTCAATTGCATATATGTGAGCTATTCTAGAAGCTTTTTAAGTAAATGTTTTAAATGTTGTTTATTAAGAAAGTTTGTCTCATTTGGTGGAGGTGATAATTGTTCAATATTTCATACTATCAATAGTTAAACCCGCGCACCGACGGGGGAGGGTGGTTACCCCCCCCCCCCCGAGGTTTTTTTCCAAATTTCGCGGAGCTAGCGCCGCGAAATTTGACATGAATCCTCCCTCATCAATTTTACACATGGTGTGCAGGTTTGAACCTCCTACCGTTCAAGGTCAGGTCACCAGTTCACGTTAAATGACACACCCTAAAATCACTTCTTTGCAACTTTGTCACCGTGTCAGAGCTACAGTAGATGACAGAGGCCTTTAAAAGTCGTAGGATGTAATGAGGTCATTGCTAGCTACAATTTGTATGTCTCGGAGCTTTGATATCGATGACCTAAGGCCAGGTCAATTTCTTGACCTCCCAATATGAGTCAATGGGAGAAAATGAACCTTTTTTTACTAAAACGCGTTGGAATGGTTCAATGCCTTCATACACGAATATGATCAACCTTGACTGCCTTTTTTGCTCTTGGGCAACAGTAAGGTCATGTGACGTCATCAATGGTCACCAAAGTTTTTTTTTTTTTTTGCTGACAACTCCTTACAGAAACGAGATACAGCCAGGCGGATGGTCTCATTGCGTTCAGCTCGTCAAGGCATATCGAATGAAATACATGATTAGTGATGACCTTGAGGTCACGTGACCTGAGGTCAGCCTTTGTTTCTGACCTTTCGAAGTCAACTTATATGTATATAATTCGATGCAGACTGACGAGAGGATTACGATTGCGCCATCACTTTGTTCCTAGCTTGGCCATTTCGAACGTTATTCGAGAAAAAAAGCTCTCTTCATTTCTAGCGCCGCCATTTTGACTTTTTTGGCCCCTGTGACATCATATTTGACCTGACCTGAAAACTACCTCAGAAAAATTGTAGACCTTGTCCGTGCGTACCCCATGCCGTTTATCGCTTGTCGGTATCTTGCTTCGTTCTCGATATCTCAGGGGGGGGGGGGGGTCGGTCAACCGCCCCCCGTCGGTTCTAAGTTAGCGCACACCCCCGTCGGTGCGCGGGTTAACATGGGTATCCCAAACAAGACCCTTGCCTCTAACATTCGTTCCAAAGTTTTCAAAATAAGTTTAGAAACACGAATTTATTTATTAATTGTTAGAACACATACATTGAAACGGTTATTATCATGAGTATTTGGCTCGCCAACATGGCATACGACATGAAAACAGCAGTGCTTCTAATGGCAACGCTATTCATTGGAACACCGTAGTCCATACTAAACAATATATAACCGATCGCTAGCTGTCGATGGCCGACAATCACATTCACACATGGTAAAAAATGGGTAATAAATACCAATAAATACACAAATAAATACAAATAGCTTAAAACGCATGAGATGTTAATCTGATGGAAATAATAACAGTGCACGATGTCTGTACAACGTGTTGGAAGGCCTCTAATGTATAAGTGAGACGAGCTACGCTATAATGGTTGACATTAGCGCCTAGATATGAAGCATGAAAAGCTAAAAATGAGTGAATGTCCTGGTCACAAGCGTCATCAATAGCAACAATTGCACACAGCTGCCAGAAAAAAAAAACATGATTCCATTCAGGAGACATCGTCGGCAGCTTGATGTTGCTGAAGCACGGGAGGATGTAAACGAGAGGCGAGATAAAGACAATGGGTAGGTATCACAGTTCACTCGGTCCCGTAACAGTCCTATATGGACGACAGCAACCGCCAGCCTCTCCATGTGCACGGAGCAGCGGCCCCTTCTGGCTCCACGGACGAGCCACTCAGACCCGGCGAGGGTGGCACTCTGCTGTCGGCGCCAGCAGCTCTTGGTGCGTGACTTAAGTCGCCTCCGCTTCCAGACAGCATTGCCTTCCTCCACAGCGCTGCTGGCGACTGTTCAGGCTCCAGTGCTGCTGCTGCTCAGGATAATGCACGCTGCGACTTCCCTCAGACTTGGTCCGTGCAAAACGGCACTAGAAACCGGCCCACTTGACGGGACAATAAATAAACTCCCTAACAATGAGTGAGTTGAGGAACTGCCGTTTCTTCTTTGGTTCAACCAGAAGCTATGCGCGCTCCCGATTCTATGCCGCGTAGGCCGGTTTCAGCATCCCGTTTTGGGTTCTGCAGCTGATGACCTTCTCAACTTCCCTCTGCGAAAGAAAGAAAAGCGGACATCAGGTCAACTGTTCATGACTTGGATGAAACATTTAAACCAATTACACTAACACTGCATCACTTTTTACTGAGCATAGTTGACATTTAATCCCCTTTCCTTGGGCTACCTTGAATAAAATCGTACAAATCTTTGTAAGCACTGTAGACTTTACTCACCATGATGAGGTCGTAGATGAGTCCGAGCGCCTCGGCGTCGGGCTTGCACTGCTGGCCGGCGGCCTGCTGCGCCGCCGCCTTGCTGAGCACGTCCAGCAGGCTGAGCGGCGGCCGCGGCGCGCCGTCGGCGGCGGCGGCGGCCGCTGCCAGCAGCTGCTGCTGCTGTGCCGACACGTCGCGCTTGCCGTGAGTCCAGTCCTCGGAGAACTGGATCTGTGCCGACACGGCGGCCGGAGCCAGCAGACACGCGGCCACCACCAGCAGACAGAGATGGCTACTGTTCGACATCTGTAAGAGGGTGGGAGAAACGTCAGGTACGGCGCAAAAGTGGATTAGATTTTGAGCAATGGTACTCCTTTTGACAGCATTTCTGTTCTTATTGCATACATTCGTAGTTAGTTTTAATTGGTAGGTACTGAAGATTGATAGATGGAAAATGTAATCCATTTGCTACTTACATTGGTTTGAATTATTATCTTCTGATTGGGTTTCTGAGCTTGTATCTGCCCTGCGTTCGTTTTCGCACACAGTTCGTATTCACCGACACTGGCTGCTTGCTCTCAGGCTGTGATCTGCCGTCGGTCGGCTCGGTCGGCCGTATTTGTACGGCGGCCAGCCGGGGAGGCGGAGTCTGAGTTGGTGTGACGTCATATGGGCGGTCGCTGGGCGGTACTGGGAAAGATCCGGTGAGAGGTTGCCGAGCTTCAGGGTGGTCAGGGAAAGAATATGGATACAATAAATGCCGCTGTTCTTTCATTCAATTGCATAGGCACTTTTACTTTTCAACAGCATGAAAATGTTGAGAAAAGCAAAAGAAACTGTGCGGCATTAGCCTTTTTCACGACGGCCATCTGGTACACATTTGGTGCACATCTCGTGCAGATTAGGTGCAGATTTGGTCAAATTAGGTTCAATGTGTCTCTTAGTAGCTATCAGCTAGGGTTGCAGCATTTGCTTAGGTATGCCTGCTTTGTCACATTAGCCGTTTTCACGACGTGCTATCCGGCGAATGCACCTGATTTGACCAAATCTGCACGTCATTTCTTTTACAGCAAATATCTTCATTTTATGAATTTATTTCAGTGTTTTAATCAATGATGCTCTCTGATAATATGACAAAGCAGGCATATAGGCAATTAGTGCAACCCTGGCTGATAGATGCTAAGAGACACACTGAACCTGATTTGACCAAATCTGCACCTAATCTGTACCAGATGTGCACCAAATGTGTACCAGATGGCCGTCGTGAAAACGGCTATTATCAGAGAGTATCATCGATTAAAACACTGAAATAAATTCATGAAATAAAGATATTTGCTGTAAAAGAGATTAGGTGCGGATTTGGTCAAATTAGGTGCACTCGCCGGATAGCCTGTCGTGAAAACGGCTATTACAAGCACATCGTTGCTGAATTATGCGCCGTTTTATCAAAAAGTGTTAAAATAGGAAACTCAGCTCTAATTTTACCTAAAAACTTAGCAAAGTATTTTTATCATAATTTTAGGCGCATTTTTAGAAACAACTTAGCGCGTATCGCTACTTGTCCTAAAAGTCGAGTTTTACTTACAGGAGACATTCAAATACTCCCCCTGGTCAGGCGATGGTGGCGTCGAGCATCTGCCCGGCACGGCTTAAAGTCGGTGTGTTGGGTAGATTGGCTTGGTATTTCGCTATGCATTTGATTTTTAAATTCAACCAATATAGCATGTAATTTCGTGATCGGGTATACTGCAGCCTATATTCTTCATCCTGGGCTGCATTGGCTTTGCTCTCATCGATCCATTCAATTGCATATATGTGAGCTATTCTAGAAGCTTTTTAAGTAAATGTTTTAAATGTTGTTTATTAAGAAAGTTTGTCTCATTTGGTGGAGGTGATAATTGTTCAATATTTCATACTATCAATAGTTAAACCCGCGCACCGACGGGGGAGGGTGGTTACCCCCCCCCCCCCCGAGGTTTTTTTCCAAATTTCGCGGAGCTAGCGCCGCGAAATTTGACATGAATCCTCCCTCATCAATTTTACACATGGTGTGCAGGTTTGAACCTCCTACCGTTCAAGGTCAGGTCACCAGTTCACGTTAAATGACACACCCTAAAATCACTTCTTTGCAACTTTGTCACCGTGTCAGAGCTACAGTAGATGACAGAGGCCTTTAAAAGTCGTAGGATGTAATGAGGTCATTGCTAGCTACAATTTGTATATCTCGGAGCTTTGATATCGATGACCTAAGGCCAGGTCAATTTCTTGACCTCCCAATATGAGTCAATGGGGGAAAATGAACCTTTTTTTTACTAAAACGCGTTGGAATGGTCCAATGACTTCATACACGAATATGATCAACCTTGACTGCCTTTTTTGCTCTTGGGCAACAGTAAGGTCATGTGACGTCATCAAGGGTCACCAAAGTTTTTTTTTTTTTTGCTGACAACTCCTTACAGAAACGAGATACAGCCAGGCGGATGGTCTCATTGCGTTCAGCTCGTCAAGGCATATCGAATGAAATACATGATTAGTGATGACCTTGAGGTCACGTGACCTGAGGTCAGCCTTTGTTTCTGACCTTTCGAAGTCAACTTATATGTATATAATTCGATGCAGACTGACGAGAGGATTACGATTGCGCCGTCATTTTGTTCTTAGCTTGGCCATTTCGAACGTTATTCGAGAAAAAAAGCTCTCTTCATTTCTAGCGCCGCCATTTTGACTTTTTTGGCCCCTGTGACCTCATATTTGACCTGACCTGAAAACTACCTCAGAAAAATTGTAGACCTTGTCCGTGCGTACCTCATGCCGTTTACCGCTTGTCGGTATCTTGCTTCGTTCTCGATATCTCAGGGGGGGGGGGGTCGGTCAACCGCCCCCCGTCGGTTCTAAGTTAGCGCACACCCCCGTCGGTGCGCGGGTTAACATGGGTATCCCAAACAAGACCCTTGCCTCTAACATTCGTTCCAAAGTTTTCAAAATAAGTTTAGAAACACGAATTTATTCATTAATTGTTAGAACACATACATTGAAACGGTTATTATCATGAGTATTTGGCTCGCCAACATGGCATACGACATGAAAACAGCAGTGCTTCTAATGGCAACGCTATTCATTGGAACACCGTAGTCCATACTAAACAATATATAACCGATCGCTAGCTGTCGATGGCCGACAATCACATTCACACATGGTAAAAAATGGGTAATAAATACCAATAAATACACAAATAAATACAAATAGCTTAAAACGCATGAGATGTTAATCTGATGGAAATAATAACAGTGCACGATGTCTGTACAACGTGTTGGAAGGCCTCTAATGTATAAGTGAGACGAGCTACGCTATAATGGTTGACATTAGCGCCTAGATATGAAGCATGAAAAGCTAAAAATGAGTGAATGTCCTGGTCACAAGCGTCATCAATAGCAACAATTGCACACAGCTGCCAGAAAAAAACATGATTCCATTCAGGAGACATCGTCGGCAGCTTGATGTTGCTGAAGCACGGGAGGATGTAAACGAGAGGCGAGATGAAGACAATGGGTAGGTATCACAGTTCACTCGGTCTCGTAACAGTCCTATATGGACGACAGCAGCCGCCAGCCTCTCCATGTGCACGGAGCAGCGGCCCCTTCTGGCTCCACGGACGAGCTGCACTCAGACCCGGCGAGGGTGTCACTCTGCTGTCGGCACCAGCAGCTCTGCTGTCGTCCATAGAGTGCGTCTAGCGGCTGGTAGGGACAATTATGAGACAGTGCTTGCGCGCTTTATACAAACTGAATTATCGCAAGGCTACTAAATCAAATTGTATTTGCGCGTTGGTATCTTCGGTCTTTGTTATTGTTTTGGCTGGCTGGCTGCCGACGGGTGTGCGTTTGTTATTTATTTTTGTTTTCGGCAGGAAGACATCTCATAATTTTGAAGAGATAACTTTTTGCTATTGACACGCTCAGAAGATTGATTGAAAATGTGACGAGATGAAAATATTCAAAGATCACTGAAGTGATCTGAAGAATCTGAGATACTGAAGTGAAAGTAGCAAGAGGTTGTTGTCCCAAGTATAAATTGAAATAGATAGCTATGGAAGTGCATCTATATAAATCATATCGCCAATGAATGAATACCAACTGAGTTTATTGGTGGTTTATTGGTTTCCCAAATTCCAGATGGATCATTGTAGACTGTGTTTGATTTGAATCAGAATGCTAACTTCCTGCTGGATTTACCATGTTCTGTTGTGTTCACATAATAATGCAGCATGTGTAACTGGTTAATCTTCAGTATAAAATGTTATTAATATTTGCAGCCATGTGTTTTGTCAGATTAATCAGAAATTAAAGTTTGACTTGCATGCTGAGTGGCGTGCTTTGGGCACCAAGTTTGATGTTGTGTCCATACTCATAATGATAACTTATTTCTATATTTAGTTATTAAAACGTCATCTAAAATGGAAGTGTAATATTATTATTCAATATCAATATTTAATGTCAATATTCTATGATTATAGCAAAAACATAGTGACCTACCTTCTGATGTTTGTGAGATGTACCTAATTGAATATCAATGTGAAGGGGCTAGCTTGTATTTCCTGGTCTAATGTGTGCCGTTGAAGGTCCTGCTTCAATCAATGATAGTGCCTGCTTACCTGTCATGCATTGAAAATGGTGCAGTTTTTCAATACATCTGTGAGAGCTGAAAGTTGTCTGTGAGAATGTGTCAGGGTGGATCAGAGTTTGTGCATTGCAACCAGAATTGGAATTGAGACTCTAGAAGACCATTATCAGCACTAGTGAATTCTAACACTGAATAATACTCCTTCCAGGCTCCAAAACTTGATTGTCATAATCTTTGTTATTTTTATGCCAAAACCAATGAATGAATTTCAGTTTTACATGTGGTGTGTGCAGCTTCCAGCCAGCAGGAAATTCATTTCAAAATGAGCTATGGTTTGACTTCATTCAGACCCCATAACACTTCCATAACATATCATGAGTCATGAAGAGAAAGCAACATTATTACGAAATATGAATGCTTTTATTCATCTTGCCAGGGCCCAAGCATGCACATATTTACTATCAATGCACATGACAGAACAGATAACATCAGCTGGTCAAACACATGATACCACACGTATCAGTAGTCTACTGTTCTTTGAAAATAAGCCTATCCATGAACACCTTGATAAACTGCTTCGCAAACCCAATAGGTACTTGCGGTTATGAGTTGACGAAGGTGCTTGCAGAATCATAACCAAACTACTGTAACAATAAAAATCACTGTTTTCTCTAGCTTTTTTTCCATTTCAACTCGGATCTTCGGTTACAATCATCTCTGGAATACCTGTTTATCACACATTTCAATCCATCTTCTGATGAAAACAAAAAATGAAATAACCAACGCTCACTCACTCGGCACTCCTCATCTCAATCTTTTAATATCTCAATCTCATCACATTTTCCACCAATCTTCTGAGTGTCAATATCAAAAAGGTAATCTCTTCGCAATTGTGAGTTGTCTCTTCCTGTCGAAAACAAAAATAAATAACAAACGCACACCTGTCGGCAGCCAGCCAGCCCAAACAATAACAAAGACCGAGGACACCAATGCGCAAATACAATTTGATTTAGTAGCCTTGCGATAATTCAGTTTGTATATAGCGCGCAACCACTGTCTCAAAATTGTCCCTACCAGCCGCTAGACGCACTCAGCGGGCGACTGTTCAGGCTCCAGTGCTGCTGCCGCTCAGGATACCGCACGCTGCGACTTCCCTCAGACTTGGTCCGTGCAAAACGGCACTAGAAACCGGGCCCACTTGACGGGACAATAAATACACTCCCTGACGATGAGTGAGTCGAGGAACTGCCGTTTCTTCTTTGGTTCAACCAGAAGCTATGCGCGCTCCCGATTCTATGCCGCGTAGGCCGGTTTCAGCATTCCGTTTTGGGTTCTGCAGCTGATGACCTTCTCGACTTCCCTCTGCGAAAGAAAGAAAAGCGGACATCAGTTCAACTGTTCATGACTTGGATGAAACATTTAAACCAATTACACTAACACTGCATCACTTTTTACTGAGCATAGTTGACATTTAATCCCCTTTTCTTGGGCTACCGTGAATAAAATCGTACAAATCTTTGTAAGCACTGTAGATTTTACTCACCATAATGAGGTCGTAGATGAGTCCGAGCGCCTCGGCGTCGGGCTTGCACTGCTGGCTGGCGGCCTGCTGCGCCGCCGCCTTGCTGAGCACGTCCAGCAGGCTGAGCGGCGGCCGCGGCGCGCCGTCGGCGGCGGCGGCGGCCGCTGCCAGCAGCTGCTGCTGCTGTGCCGACACGTCGCGCTTGCCGTGAGTCCAGTCCTCGGAGAACTGGATCTGTGCCGACACGGCGGCCGGAGCCAGCAGACACGCGGCCACCACCAGCAGACAGAGACGGCCACTGCTCGACATCTGTAAGAGGGTGGGAGAAACGTCAGGCACGGTGCAAAAGTGGATTAGATTTTGATGAATGGTACTCCTTTTGACAGCATTTCTGCTCTCATCGCATGCATTCGTAGTTAGTTTTAATTGGTAAGTACTGAAGATTGATAGATGGAAAATGTAATCCGTTTGCTACTTACATTGGATTGGCCTATTATCTTCTGATTGGATTTCTGAGCTTGTATCTGCACCCTGCGTTCGTTTTCGCACACAGTTCGTATTCACCGACACTGGCTGCTTGCTCTCAGGCTGTGATCTGCCGTTGGTCGGCTCGGTCGGCCGTATTTGTACGGCGGCCAGCCGGGGAGGCGGAGTCTGAGTTGGTGTGACGTCATCTGGGCGGTCGCTGGGCGGTACTGGGAAAGATCCGGTGAGAGGTTGCCGAGCTTCAGGGTGGTCTGGGAAAGAATATGGATACAATAAATACCGCTGTTCTTTGATTTAATTGCATAAACACTTTTACTTTTCAATATCATGAAAATGTTGAGACAAGCAAGAGAAAATGTGCGGCATGCACATCGGTCCCGAATTTTGCGCCGCTTTATTAAAGAGTGTTAAAGTAGGAATCTCAGCTCTAATTTTACCTAAAAACTTAGCAACGTATATTGATCATAATTCTAGACGCTTTTTCGCAACCACTTAGCGCGTATCGCTACGTGTCCTAAAAGCCGAGTTTTGCTTACAGGAGACGTTCAAATACTCCCCCTGGTCAGGCGATGGTGGCGTCGAGCATCTGCCCGGCACGGCTTAAAGTCGGTGTGTTGGGTAGATTGGCTTGGTATTTCGCTATGCATTTGTTTTTTGTTTTTTTAATTCAACCAATAGCCTGTAGTCTCGTGACCGGGTAGTGCAGCCTATTATCCATCCTGGGCTGCATTGACTTTGCTCTCATCGATCCGTTCAATTGCAAATATGTGAGCTCTTCTAGTAGCCTTTTAAATAAATGTTTCAAATGTTCTTTTTTTTAGAGAGTTTGCCCCATTTGGTGGAGGTGATAATTATTCAATATTTCGTACTATCAATAGTTCAACCCGCGCACCGACGGGGGAGGGTGGTTACCCCCCTGATGTTTTTCCAAATTTCGCGGCGCTAACGCCGCGAAATTTGGCATGAATCTTTCCTCATCAATTTTACACTTGGTGTGCAGGTTTGAATTTCCTCCCTTTCAAGGTCAGGTCACCAGGTCACTTCGAATGACATAACCTCAAATCACCTTTTTGCAACTTTGTCACCGTGTCAGAGCTACAGTCGATGACAGAGGCCTTTGAAACTCGTAGGATGTAATGAGGTCATTGCCAGCTACAATTTGTATATCTCAAAATGTTGATACCGATTACCTAAGGTCAGGTCAATTTTTTGACCTCCCATTATGAGTCAATGGGGGAAAATGAACGCCGATCCTCTCGTCTGAATACCTCTCGTCTTTTCCCACTAAAACGCGTTGGAATGGCCCAATACACCATGCATGACTTCATACACGATCAGCCTGGACTGTTTTTTTTTTTTGCTCTTGGGCAACTGTCTGTAAGGTCATGTGACGTCAAGAGTCACCAAAGTTTTTTTTTTGTAATAACTCCTTACAGAAACGAGATACAGCCACGCGGATGGTTTCATTGTGTTCAGCTCGTCAAGGCACATCGAATGATATGCATGATGACCCTGAGGTCACGTGACCTGAGGTCAACCTTTGATCCTGACCTTTCGAGGTCAACTTATTATAATTCGATGCGGACTGACGAGAGGATCACGACTAGAGATGTCAATCGGATACCAACTTTTTGGTATACCGATACCAAACCGATGCCAACTTGGTATTTGGTATTTCAATCGTAATGTGTTTGGTATTTTGTTGGTATCATAAACCCTCACTAATGTATAAGAGGCTAAGAAATCGGTAAAAAGTTGGCATTTCCCTAATTTTCCCAAGTTGGTTTGGTTTCGGTATTTTCTCGTGGTTTTGGTTGGTATTTGGTTTGGTATCGGTATTCCGATTTTCCGTAACTGACATCACTAATCACGACTGCGCCATCGGTTTGTTCCTAGCTTGGCCATTTCGAAAGTTATTCGAGAAAAACTCTCCTCATTTCTAGCGCCGCCATTTGGACTTTTTTACCCCTGTGACGTCATCTTTGACCTGACCTGAAAATGACCTTAGTAAAAATTGTAGACCTTGTCCGTGCATACCCCATGCTGTTTACCGCTTGTAGCTATCTTGCTTCGTTCTCGAGATCTCAGGGGGGGGGGGGGCGGTCAACCGCCCCCTTCGGTTCTAAGTTGGCGCACTCGTCGGTGCACGGGTTAACACGGGTATCCCAAACAAGACCCTTGCCTCTTACTTCCTTTCCAAAGTTTTCAAAATAAGTTTAGAAACACGAATGTATTATTTGTTAGCACACATACATTGAAACGGTTATTACCATGAGTATTTGGCTCGCCAACATGGCATACGACATAAAAACAGCAGTGCTTATAATGGCAACGCTATTCATTGGAACACCGTAGTCCATACTAAACAATATATAACCGATCGCTAGCTGTCGATGGCCGACAATCACATTCACACATGGTAAAAAATGGGTAATATATACCAATAAATACACAAATAAATACAAATAGCTTAAAACGCATGAGATGTTAATCTGATGGCAATAATAACAGTGCACGATGTCTGTATAACGTGTTGGAAGGTCTCTAATGTATAGGTGAGACGAGCTACACTATAATGGTAATTGACATTAGCGCCTAGATATGAAGCATGAAAAGCTAAAAATGAGTGAATGTCCTGGTCACAAGCGTCATCAATAGCAACAATTGCACACAGCTGCCAGAAAAAAACATGATTCCATTCAGGAGACATCGTCGGCAGCTTGATGTTGCTGAAGCACGGGAGGATGTAAACGAAAGGTGAGATGAAGACAATGGGTAGGTATCACAGTTCACTCGGTCCCGTAACAGTCCTATATGGACGACAGCAGCCGCCAGCCTCTCCATGTGCACGGAGCAGCGGCCCCTTCTGGCTCCACGGACGAGCCACTCAGACCCGGCGAGGGTGTCACTCTGCTGTCGGCACCAGCGTGACTTAAGTCGCCTCCGCTTCCAGACAGCATTGCCTTCCTCCACAGCGCTGCTGGCGACTGTTCAGGCTCCAGTGCTGCTGCTGCTCAGGATAACGCACGCTGCGACTTCCCTCAGACTTGGTCCGTGCAAAACGGCACTAGAAACCGGGCCCACTTGACGGGACAATAAATAAACTCCCTAACAATGAGTGAGTTGAGGAACTGCCGTTTCTTCTTTGGTTCAACCAGAAGCTATGCGCGCTCCCGATTCTATGCCGCGTAGGCCGGTTTCAGCATCCCGTTTTGGGTTCTGCAGCTGATGACCTTCTCAACTTCCCTCTGCGAAAGAAAGAAAAGCGGACATCAGTTCAACTGTTCATGACTTGGATGAAACATTTAAACCAATTACACTAACACTGCATCACTTTTTACTGAGCATAGTTGACATTTAATCCCCTTTCCTTGGGCTACCTTGAATAAAATCGTACAAATCTTTGTAAGCACTGTAGACTTTACTCACCATGATGAGGTCGTAGATGAGTCCGAGCGCCTCGGCGTCGGGCTTGCACTGCTGGCCGGCGGCCTGCTGCGCCGCCGCCTTGCTGAGCACGTCCAGCAGGCTGAGCGGCGGCCGCGGCGCGCCGTCGGCGGCGGCGGCGGCCGCTGCCAGCAGCTGCTGCTGCTGTGCCGACACGTCGCGCTTGCCGTGAGTCCAGTCCTCGGAGAACTGGATCTGTGCCGACACGGCGGCCGGAGCCAGCAGACACGCGGCCACCACCAGCAGACAGAGACGGCCACTGCTCGACATCTGTAAGAGGGTGGGAGAAACGTCAGGCACGGCGCTACTGGCAATAATTTGAGCATCTAAGTTTGGCACATTTTGAGCCTCGGCACTCTTTTTTTTAAGCCTTTCGTTTTTAGTTTATGAATGCATAAATTCTGAAGTGTTTTCGTTTGTCTGAAGTAAGTTGAATGGAAAATGTAATCCGTTTGCTACTTACATTGGTTTGAGCTATTATCTTCTGATTGGATTTCTGAGCTTGTATCTGCCCTGGGTTCGTTTTCGCACACAGTTCGTATTCACCGACACTGGCTGCTTGCTCTCAGGCTGTGATCTGCCGTCAGTCGGCTCGGTCGGCCGTATTTGTACGGGCCGTCAGCCGGGGAGGCGGAGTCTGAGTTGGTGTGACGTCATATGGGCGGTCGCTGGGCGGTACTGGGAAAGATCCGGTGAGAGGTTGCCGAGCTTCAGGGTGGTCTGGGAAAGAATATGGATACAATAAATGCCGCTGTTCTTTCATTCAATTGCGTAGGCACTTTTACTTTTCAGCATCATTAAAATGTCGAGACAAGCAAAAGAAACTGTGCGGCATTAGCCGTTTTCACGACGGCCATCTGGTACACATTTGGTGCACATCTCGTGCAGATTAGGTGCAATTTGGTCAAATCAGGTTCAGTGTGTCTCTTAGGAGCTATCAGCTAGGGTTGTAGTATTTGCTTATATGCCTGCTTTGTCATATTATCAGAGAGTATCATCGATTAAAACATTGAAATAAATTCATAAAATAAACATGTTTGATGTAAAAGAGATTAGGTGCAGATTTGGTCAAATCAGGTGCATTCGCCGGATAGCCCGTCGTAAAAACGGCTATTACATACAAGCACATCGTTGCCGAATTATGCGCCGCTTTATTAAAAAGTGTTAAAAATATGTAAGCTGTTCTAGTAGCCTTTTATTTTAACCCTATTAGTGGCGGGGGGGGGGGGGTTGTTTTCATCCACCTCTCAGGTTTTTCGGGAAGGGCCGGGGGTCGTAAACAGCCACCCTGCCACTAATAGGGGTAGCCAGGAGCCTGCCACTAATAGGGTTAAGTAAATGTTTTAAATGTTCTTAATTTAGAAAGTTTGCCTCATTTGGTGGACGTGACATGGACGTGACAACTGTTCAATAAATCGTACTATTGATTACGAGCGAGCGACCGCAGCGGGCGAAGCGAAGTCTTTTCAATATAACCGAAAAATCTCAGTATGAGCCGCCCGGCCCGGCCCGGCCCGGCCTGGCCCGGCCCGGCCTGTAACGCTTTTGAGAGGCTTATTACGAGCGAGCGAGCGAAGCGAGTCTTTTCAATATAACGGAAAAATCTCAGTATGAGCGGCCCGGCCCGGCCCGGCCCGGCCTGTAACGCTTTTGAGAGGCTTATATCTCAGCAACCGCTGGACCGATTGGCCTGCGGTCTTTTTTGCTGGGTAGCCCCATCCCTTCTACCCCGTAATTGACTACTTTTGACACATCTCAGTGACCGTCGTGGCACTTGCCACGTGAAAAGTCAAGGGTGTTCAAGCAGTTTTGCAAAAATAGTGATTTTGAGAGGCTCATATCTCAGCAGCCGCTTGGGCGATTGTCTTGCGGTAATTTTTGTAGGGTAGCTGCATCTCTTCTACCAAAGGTCGGATACTCTTGATCTATGTGAGTGACCCCCACTGCATGTGCAAAATACAACAATAAGAGGGGCCAAATTTGTTCCCATTTCAATAACTCGGTAATTACTGGGGCGATTTCGCTGAAACTTGGCATACAGGTAGGCACCCACCAGGCAATGCATTCCCATGTGTTGCGGTTAAGGTGCTACTGCACGTGCGCACGTGCAGGGGGCGCTTCCAGATCTCGAGAACGGCTGGGCCGATTGCGCTCAAATTTGGTACACGGTTGGGGACCAGTTAGTAGGGTGCCGTGCAAAAGTCAGTTTGGACCCCGTTTGCACGTGCGCACGTGCAGAATGCCGCTTCCAGATCTCAGGAACGGCTGGGCCGATTGCGTTCAAATTTGGCACACGGCTATCGACCGGTTAGAAGGGTGCTTTGCGCAAGTCCGTTGGAAGTACCCTCTTGCCCTTGCGCACGTGCAGGGCTCACTATCTCGCTCGCTCGTCCTTCGCCCAAAAGGCGTTTTACTGGTAGTTAAAAATGTGTGTCGCAAACAACAACCTTGCCTCTACCTTCGGCTTCCTTCCAAAGTTTTTGAAATAAGTTTAAAAAGACGAATCTATTAATTGTTAGAACACATATATTGAAACGGTTATTACCATGAGTATTTGGCTCGCCAACATGGCATACGACATAAAAACAGCAGTGCTTATAATGGCAACGCTATTCATTGGAACACCGTAGTCCATACTAAACAATATATGTATAACCGATCGCTAGCTGTCAAAAGCCGACAATCACATTCACACATGGTAAAAAATGGGTAATAAACACCAATAAATACACAAATAAATACAAATAGCTTAAAACGTATGAGATGTTAATCTGATGGTAATAATATCAGTGCACGATGTCTGTAAGTGCAACGTGTTGGAAGGTCTCTAATGTATAGGTGAAACGAGCTACACTATGATGGTTGACATTAGCGCCTAGATATGAAGCATGAAAAGCTAAAAATGAGTGAATGTCCTGGTCACAAGCGTCATCAATAGCAACAATTGCACACAGCTGCCAGAAAAAAGAACATGATTCCATTCAGGAGACATCGTCGGCAGCTTGATGTTGCTGAAGCACGGGAGGATGTAAACGAGAGGCGAGATAAAGACAATGGGTAGGTATCACAGTTCACTCGGTCCCGTAACAGTCCTATATGGACGACAGCAGCCGCCAGCCTCTCCATGTGCACGGAGCAGCGGCCCCTTCTGGCTCCACGGACGAGCCACTCAGACCCGGCAAGGGCGTCACTCTGCTGTCGGCGCCAGCAGCTCTTGGTGCGTGACTAAAGTCGCCTCGGCTTCCAGACAGCATTGCCTTCCTCCACAGCGCAGCGGGCGACTGTTCAGGCTCCAGTGCTGCTGCCGCTCAGGATAACGCACGCTGCGACTTCCCTCAGACTTGGTCCGTGCAAAACGGCACTAGAAACCGGGCCCACTTGACGGGACAATAAATAAACTCCCTGACGATGAGTGAGTTGAGGAACTGCCGTTTCTTCTTTGGTTCAACCAGAAGCTATGCGCGCTCCCGATTCTATGCCGCGTAGGCCGGTTTCAGCATCCCGTTTTGGGTTCTGCAGCTGATGACCTTCTCGACTTCCCTCTGCGAAAGAAAGAAAAGCGGACATCAGTTCAACTGTTCATGACTTGGATGAAACATTTAAACCAATTACACTAACACTGCATCACTTTTTACTGAGCATAGTTGACATTTAATCCGATTTCCTTGGGCTACCTTGAATAAAATCGTACAAATCTTTGTAAGCACTGTAGACTTTACTCACCATGATGAGGTCGTAGATGAGTCCGAGCGCCTCGGCGTCGGGCTTGCACTGCTGGCCGGCGGCCTGCTGCGCCGCCGCCTTGCTGAGCACGTCCAGCAGGCTGAGCGGCGGCCGCGGCGCGCCGTCGGCGGCGGCGGCGGCCGCTGCCAGCAGCTGCTGCTGCTGTGCCGACACGTCGCGCTTGCCGTGAGTCCAGTCCTCGGAGAACTGGATCTGTGCCGACACGGCGGCCGGAGCCAGCAGACACGCGGCCACCACCAGCAGACAGAGACGGCCACTGCTCGACATCTGTAAGAGGGTGGGAGAAACGTCAGACACGGTGCAAAAGTGGATTAGATTTTGATGAATGGTACTCCTTTTGACAGCATTTCTGCTCTCATCGCATACATTCGTAGTTAGTTTTAATTGGTAAGTACTGAAGATTGATAGATGGAAAATGTAATCCATTTGCTACTTACATTGGTTTGAATTATTATCTTCTGATTGGATTTCTGAGCTTGTATCTGCCCAGCGCTCGTTTTCGCACACAGTTCGTATTCACCGACACTAGCTGCTTGCTCTCAGGCTGTGATCTGCCGTTGGTCGGCTCGGTCGGCCGTATTTGTACGGCGGCCAGCTGGGGAGGCGGAGTCTGAGTTGGTGTGACGTCATATGGGCGGACGTCGGGCAGCCCGCCGCTCGGCGCCTGGTTGGGTGTATCTGCACGGTCCATGTAAGGGGCACGCCGGGTGGTCCATTGGCGAGCAGGTAAGCGGTCGCGCGGCCGTCGCGTGCCAGCCAAGGCCGGCGTCGCGCCGCGCCGGCCGAGATCCCTGGAACAGCGGCGGCGGTGGGCGGTGGGCGGCTGCCGTGGACGGTGGCTGACTGTCGCCCTCGTCTCATCAGACCTGCATCGGGACGGTTCGGGCGCTGAGTCACGCATGGAGCGCGGCGCCGCGGGATGAGCGGCCGGGTCCGGCGGCGCCTCCCGCGACCCTGTCGGGGCTGACATCTCCCGGCGCCGGGCCTCGGACAGGCCGACCCGCCGACCGGCCGGGAAATTCTCTCCCTCCCGGATCCGGCTCACTTCTGACCCGTTTTACTGCAGCCAGATCGGATGCTGAGCTCCTGAGGAATCTCATCGGAAAATTCCGCATACATCCTCTTCAGAGCTTCTGCAGTAGCCGTGTTCAATCTTCACCGTTCACGGTAGTCGCGATGGTTGATGGAAATAAGTCAATCTGATAACCAAGTCGAAGATCACAGGTAGTGCTGGTGAGCTCCTTAGTGAGCGAGAAAAGCTTCTGTGTCCGGAATAAGGTGAATCGGGGCGGTAGCCAGGCTAGCGACTGTGGGCTATGCGGTAGAGCATAACTTCAGGCGCGTAACTACTAATGCCATCTATGGGCAGTGAGAATATTATCGAGAATCTTTTTTTTTCTCCTGCCGGCCAGGAAAATAAGTGTACACACAATTACAGCTAACTGAAAACGTATATTAGAAACAGATCACATAATTGTTGCTGGCCTATTTAGCCATACGCGCACTGCTGGGGGACGGGGCAAACTCCCGCTGGATGGTCGTAGAAAGACGGGGAAAACTGCAATCGAAGGCTTTTAACAAGACGGACCTTGGAACCAAGAATTGTTTGCTTTAGTATGTCAAAGGCCAGGGCACGGCCAGGTCAAGCTCACAACATGCAAGCTTTTTACATTATCAGTTTTGGGGCGCAGTTGCCGAAGAATGGACTGAGATTGGTCACCCAAAACGTTCTGTTAGGCTACCAAGACAAGATGTGTTGCATTCGATTACTGGAGGATCTCGGAAGGCGGTTTTGGACGCTGCGGGGTTATGCTAAAAAAAATTCAACCAACTCATTGGACTTCGATTTCTTACGCACTGCTGTGTAATTAAAAACAAACATTTCCCAATAAAAGTTGTTTAGGTTTGTTTTAAACCGCAAATTTTTGTTGATTTCGGGCGCTGCACCTCCTTTGATCCACCAGTGCATACGATGCCATACGAAATTCAAGTTCAAGGTCAAGTCAGGTCACCAAAACCGAAATATAGAATAGGGCATGTGCGACACATGATTTATTGGTAACCTTAACCCGCGCACCGACCGGGCGGATAACCGCCCCCCCCCCCCCCCCGTCGGTGCGCGGGTTAACATACAGTTCAATGGACGTAGGTACTCAATAAGTGATATGGACCATATTTGGATGAATTTCAGGTCGAAGCAAATTTGGTTGCTCTAGGCCAATATTTAGGGGGGTTTTGGGGGTAGGAATATAAAAATTTCGCTAAAAACAGGTCAAAAGTTTTTCGCTCATATCTTTTGATCTAATTGAGATAGAGCAAAAAAAGCACCAGTGAACTCAGCAAGTCAAGGCACGTCGCATGACATAGCTTTTTGCTTGCTTAAGTGTACTTAAAAAGTTAAGCACATCTTAAGTGAAACTTATATCTTAAGAATGGTTGAAATGCTTAATGTTACATATCATTTGTCTCGGCTCTTCAAGAGGAACAGAATGGTGCCATTTGGAAAGCTTTATCTTTATTATGTGACAAGGTATTGGCACAAACGTCATTTGACCTCAGTTGACCTCATTTGACCTGAACCATGGATAAGAACACCAAACAAAGAAGCACCATGTGACATAATGTTGAGTACTGAGGTTTCAAAGCACAAAAGTGATAGAACGAAGCGGATATCTCCAGTATTTTCCGAATTGAATATTTTCCCATAGGCTTAACATTAAGACGTAATGACCTCTAACTGACCTCAGGTCAGTGACATAAAAAACGAACTATATGTTATACAACCTGGTGAACTAAGCACATCCTGAAAGTTTGAAGGAAATCAGTTCAAAACTGTGCGTTGGGCAGGTGCATAAAGAAAATTGAAATTTGACCATGACCTTGTACCGGTTTTTTCTGACCTGGTGACCTGACCCAAAGTCACCCGGACCTGAAATTTTCAGGTCATATGTAAAAAGGCTGCCCCATGGGCTGTTCCAAATTTTACGCAGCTGCGCGCCGCCGTTTTTTACGCTATCTTCGAAAAACCTTAGGGGGAGTCGCATCGACCCCACCCTGCCAGGGCGAGGGTTAAGAGGCAGATAAGATGACCATTGACCATGTTACCAACCGCCTGCCTGTTTACCTTAGAGAAAGTATGCATCGAACAGTTCCAGTTTTTCGAATAGCTTTTACTTTGCTGACTAATTCTGAACGGAATTTGCTCGCATGACTCAGAACTGATGACATCGAACAGCGAGCGTCATAGCGTCACCCTGCAAACTGCCATCGTTGCGCATCCACATACCAATCAGGTTTTCCTTATTTGTGTTGCAGGCAAGCAAACGGGCTTAGGTGTGCTGTTGGACCTGCATATGAAACCACTGCCTTGGTCAGTCATCATTTCTCTGGATCGGTGTGACGGCGTATCGCTGGCCAAGATCAATCCAATCCATTGCATCGGTCGACCATAAATGTCAGTTGGTGCTCCATGGATGGAAGAGGCCGCTGTCAAACGACAAATGATGTACTGACCAGCGGTTATCCTTGATCCTGCTAACTGTTCTAGCTGAACGAATAATGCGGTTTCAGCCCACCTCGTGTTTCTTCGGAGCGTCAGTGTTTACTGGTAATCAAAGGAAAGTATCTGAATTATTGGAAGTACAATCTATCAGCATCATCAACGTGTATTTTTACCAGATTTATCTTTAACGAACGAGACTTCAAACATTATTATGTAATGGACGAAGTTAAATAGACAATGAATATAATTACGCTTCGTAATTATAATAGCCTTCCACATTTTAGCATCATAAATTTTCAATACCATGTAAGACTGCTTAGGGATAACGGAAAATTCCAAGTGAATACAAATGTATGTTCCAATGAATAAACTCCTGGAAAATGCGTTAAAGCCTTGCCCTTTATGTGCAATTAGGCGCTCCAAGCGGATAAGCTCATCTGTTTTCATGGTTGATTTTAGTGGACCGAGCAAGCCAAAGCCCAACCACCTTAACTAAGGGATTTTTTATTTATTGCACTTAACAACCATGTCAGAAACAATCATTCATTTATAAAAGTACAGGTACTTTTAGATAGCCTGGAGATATTTGGTACCAAATAGCCGTTTTCACGACGGCCATCTGGTACACATTTGGTGCACATTTGGGGCAGATTAGGTGCAGATTTAGTCAAATTCGGTCCAGTGTGTTTCTTGGTAGGTATCATTTAGGGTTACACTAATTGCTTATATGCCTGCCTTTGTTTGCAGATAGGGACACTCTAGAGGCTCTTCAGGACATTTTGTACAAGCATGTATGACTGTTAAGGCCTGGCTACACTATGCGTTTTCTGCGTGCGTTTTTTGCGAGTTTGCGTGATTTGCGGAATATCGTTCTAGAAAGAAACGACATTACGTTTTTGTTACATGTTTTTCATATAAACTTTTAATTAACATAAACGTTTAATTATTTTTTTATATAAATATTAAAGAAGTTTAATTAATAATAACCTTTTTTCTAGCACGATATTATGCAAAACCCGCAAACACGCAAAAAACGCACGCAGAAAACGTATAGTGTAGCCAGGCCTTGAGTTGTGGAGTATGCTGAGTGGGAAAAAGGCGATGCGTGAATTGTGTGTGGCCTATCAATCATCTTTAGCCTAAGGACATTTGAAGAAACTTGTTAAAGTTCCAAGATGGACGAGAACCCACCACCTGTGCATGGAGCTAAAGAATAAGATGCTTACATTTCCAATGCTGATAGCGAGCAGGCAGCTTTTTTTCTGGAAGAGAGCTACATCTAGTCAAAATAGCATAATAAGATCTGAATAGGGCCATAGGCGTGAAAGGGCTGGTTGCACGCAACCATAGGAAAATCCGAACTGACTATGAGCTGCTGGAACTAAATATAAATGATATCAGTCGAAAAGATGTTAGCAATATATATGTTCAGTGCCCATCTAGAAAGAGTGTGGTACAAGCCCGTCTCATGCAGGTCTGAATTCGCTGATGTCAAACTGCCAAGATTGTCTAATAACTTGTGCATGGGTGTGATGTGTGCAGAGTGTATGTTGATGTGTATGTTGGCGATATTATTATGTTGACTGAATTTTTCATGTATATGTACCGACTTGGTGCGAAATAAATAAATGTTATGTTGTTATTTGTCATATTAGCAGAGATTATCGTCGATTAAAACACTGAAATAAATTCCTAAAATAAAGATATTTGCTGTAAAAGAGATGAGGTGCAGATTTGGTCAAATTAGGTGCACTCGCCGGCTAGCCCGTCGTGAAAGCGGCTAATGTGTACCAAATGCCTAGAAGCATTTGGTATTCTGCTGCATCGTCATTTGTGAGCAAAAAGAAAAAAATGCACGTCAGAAACAGAAACGTTCGCAGTGCACTAGCGCCAAATTTTTACATTTCTCATTATACATTTGGATTTAAATCTATTGTGCACACTGTCAAACAACACCTTATTGATTATTTTTCGTCAGTTGTCAAATTTAGTAAAGCTGTAGAAAATTAAGCAAAACAATGCCTTTGACGCTTTGAGGTTTGCTACTACGTACTGCCTCTCTAGTCCGTTTACCCAGTTGTTGGTTGCTCGGTGAAGAATCCCAGTGTTTCCCTTCTCCGTTAGGTAAACACAACTCTACGTAGTTCCCTCGACTCGGTTGTGAATTTCACGATGGCTTGTCGATTTTACTTTCACTTGGACTAACCAAGTGGGTAACTATTGCACATGCGATTGCAGCACAATGCACAAACATTTGTGGCATTCATCTGCTCAAAAGCCCCAATGCCCTTGTACGGCTACTTAAATTTGCATATGGGAAATACAAGCATGTCTGATTCATCTATTCTAACAATCTGCTGTTCCATTCCGAGGGGTAAGCTTCTAACTTCAAGTGTCGATGATGGCGTGCTTTACTTGTCTTTGCGTGACTCTTCCTAGACTGGGTTATGATCTCCAGTTGTCACCCCAGAAGCATAATGACGGGCATACAAACACACCTATCCACAGAATGTATGCACTCAGTGCACAGACGCGTCCTCACACGCGCCGACCGTGGTCAGGAAGCCGTCCTTATCCGCAGGTCACGTGGTTCCACCGCAGTAAGGCGGGCGTGGGATCGCGGTCGGGTTTCCCCGGCCATGGGCTGACCTATGTCACGCCGTCGAGACATTGTTTCCGCCGTATAAGCTGGTCACACTGAATCTGTACCCCATGGTCTATCATGGTCATCATGGCTTATATAATTATGTGGTGGTGGAAGGCAGGCGCTCAAGTAACTTACTACACAACGTGTTACTGATAAGCGACTCGTAAGGCACACCTCTTCTTGACCCGCAATGTCTAGCTTGCAGCAGCTACTGTCTTGAACTCTCTTATACAGCTTAAGTTTTGTTTGTTTTCGTTCTTGAGTTTCACATCACCAGATCGTGATATTCTAGTTAAATAGAGTAAACATTATCCAGTTCTCCAGGTAGTGAGTATAATAATCATCCAGGTAAATACGAATATACAGTGCAATATATCTAATTCCACGTTTCTCCAAGGCCGAGCCCCGATTAGCCGGTAGCCGGACACCACTCAGCACAACCTGGTCGGTTTTCGCAGGAACTGCGGACAGCTCTGGCTCCTCCCACACGTGGAAAGCTCGCCGCGGGTCTCGGTGGTAGGCACGACGTGGACCAGCCCGGCTCTGAGAGATGGTATCACACGGCAGCCAGGCGCCGGCAGCGGCAGGACGGAGCGGCGGCAGCAGCCGGGCTTGGTCGCCTAGTGATGTCACCGGGCGCGTGGATCCTGACAGGGCGACGCCGTGACCCCGGAGATGCTCAACTGTCCGCGCCAGTTCCAAGACCGTCGGCTGATTGGGGAGGGGGCGGCCCCAGCAGTTCTAGGGAAGGGTAATGGACGCAGTCGGCGCAACTGCTGTATGGAGCGCGTTCCCGGAGCTGACAGGAGACAAAAAATAACGCTACTCCTCACAGCTGCTTCAGACGTCGTGCAATGGTAAACACCCGATGAAAACTTTGTCTCGAGAGAGGAGGTATCTGTCACAGGGATTATTGACGTTTCAATTTTGTCAAGCTTTATCTGAATGTTTTTCAGTCACTCTACGAAACGTCACTGCAAGCACTTTCCTTTATTTTACATTTGTTATTTTGTATGTGTTTTCTCAGAAATTGAGTCTCTGAAAGCCCGCTATGAACAGAACTATAGGATGAAAATGACTACGTAGACACATTTAATTACATTAACAACAATAATAGCAATATTCAACAGAAGATACTACCTCAAAAATGAATGAAAACCAAATACATTCGCGAGGTGTAAAAACCCGCTCAACGTGTCAAGGATCGCAGATGGTCTTTTAAAATCCAATTACGGATAAGAAGTTAGTTAAACGATGAGTTTCATTTCGCATATCAATATTGCTCAACTCTAAAGCAGACAGACACGCACTCCCACGCATAAGAACAGTACCTATCGGCGGAGCAACTTCAATTAAGGGGGGGGGGGGCACTGCCGACTTTTGATCCCATTCTTTCCATGCAATGCCCATAGGGCTAATGTTAAAATGCCAAAATCAAAGGGGGGCACGGTGCCCGATGCCCTCCCCGTTCCGCCGCCTATGCATAAGAAGCAAGCAGATGATTTGATCTTTGCTTGATAAGTTTGACGCATTACATACATGTCCAACACTTCTTCATACTCAAATCCCTTCTGCAAGATAGTTGTGTGATCGGAAGATTTTTGCTCACCCGGTGAAACAAATAGCAAGTCCAGTGTTAGATAACCGTGCTAACTTTGAGGTCGGACAAGTCGAAAATAGGGACCGCCATCATAAGTCTCCCTGTCAGCGATGTCGATGAATTCGTTCATTTGATGTTGATGCCAGCAAATAGGATTTGCCAAGCGGCTACATTGTAATGCTAGCGGACGTCGTTGTGAAACCACGGTATAAAAATAAATGAATGAGCATTAAATATTGTCTGCAAGAATACCGTTGCTTTGCATCGTGATCTGCTTGGAGATACTCAAGTTAGGAAATATCGGAACATATGTGATAGCGCGTCTTTTGGTAGTGTGTGCAATCCTAAGCTTATCTCGGCATGTGAGGCTCGTGACACTTTCGTTTGTGATACTCCTTATCCGGCACTATCTGACACGCAGAGTTTTGGCTGCGTTTTGGTGAGGCGTGTCCATTATAATCTTGTCATGTCTATGTACAGCTGTTGAGCACGGTGACACCGACGGCATGTTGATGATGTTGATGTCTGCAACGAGACGGCCATCCTGAGACTTCCTGTCTGGCGTCCTGCATTTCCTGAGTAAAATGCACTCGTTCACCTCTTCTTTCAAGCCACCACACCTTTCATTATGTAAGGTCCAAGTTCCCAAGTTTCCGTGTTCAGATGTCTGTGGTGTGTTCTTTATAGTCGTGTGTGTGCGTTGAATGTTGTAAGCATTTTACAATGCCTAACTAAGTTATTGTAAGCCTTGCATGGGGTTGGCTAGCGACAAAATCCCTCGGAAGTAGCTGCCTCGCCGGCCTGCGCTCCGTTTCTTATGTTAATATGTCCGACTTTTCAGGCGTATGTCAGGTTATGTATTTTTAGATGGCGCCTGTTCAACCCACGAGACGCTGGGGGCATAAAGCTGCCCCCCTTTACCTTTTGAAGAATATCTCCGAAACCTGTTTAGCTACGACCGTGAAACTTGGCATAGCTTTAAATGAATACATAGGCAATGTTTGAGGAAAATTTGGTGGTTGTAGCATTTAAGATGACGTCACAGTGACGTCTTAAAGTTTTGTCATTTTCCGATATGGACCGTTTCTGATGTCGCTGAGCATGAAACTCAACTGTAAATGATCTAGACAGCACCTGCTGTTATCCATAATATCTAAGTACACTTCCAACTAATGCCTGACCAATAATCGGCCCTTTATATTCGGTCTCCTATATCGGATATATTATATCGTGAGGAAACTAAGAGTCGCAAGTCTATAATTTGACCTCTGACGTCACTGTGACGTCATTTCAATTGGGATTAACACCAAATTTAGACACAACCTCGGCTAGGTATTTAGGAAGTGCAAAGCTTCGCTTCTCTTTCTCTTCACGTTGCGACGATATCGTCACATAAGTAAAGGGGGGCAACTATATGCCCCCAGCGGCCGGTGGGTGGCGCGGAGGCCCAGTGCAGCGGCCGCCGGGTTAGTGCTTTTGTTGTACTGAATCAGTTACTCAACTTATCGGAGCAAAGTCAAAGTTATTATATAACTGAAGCGCTGGCTGAACTGTGAGTGACATATCCATATACGGTGTGCCCGAACCTTGTGTGAACGTGGTCTAAAATGATTATGATCTTTGAAGCGATAAGCGTATCTTTCCGTTACATCAGTACAGGCATAAGGACAGCTTCACGAGGGCAACTCTCCTCAATCACACTTTTTTAAGAATAATCCGTGTGTACAGTCCAGCCGGTCTTCTTCCAATACGCTTCTCATGTAGAAGTATATTATGCTGACCCAAAAATTGGGTTTCGTGCGGTTTACGCTCCTCTTAATCAGCATTTTACCCTGCTCGCTTAACGAGGTTTAAAACACGCTGGATATATGCCTGAGATATCGACACACTAGCGGTGTCCAGGTGGGACCGGAGAGCGTCCATCGAGCGAGCTGGTGTCCGGAGCGGAGCGGCTCCGCAGGTGCCGGCCGGAAAACCCGTCCGATACCATCTCGGCACCGAGCTCCGACCTCTCGGCGCTGCCGCCGTGTTTTCACGGCAGAGTCACGCGGCGACGGCCGGCATTCTCAGCAAGGCCCCGGCTCCATTGAAATCGGGCTGAGTTTTACACTCGGCTAAGACGGAGGCCCGTTGCCCAATGAGATCCCGATTGATAATTATAATGGACACATGTACCCATGTGCGAGTGCAAGAAGGAATGTTGATCGGTGGGTTCTACGTACGTTCATCCTTCGATGGAATGCAGCGTCGTCGTAGTTGTTTCTTTTGTCTCTCACATCAGCGGAAATAAGGGCCTTCAAGCCAGGTGTTCTAACGGATATGATTTCCTACTTTTATTCCAGCGTAGCTATTAGTTGGAACGTACGTGTCATACGTGAATTTTGTAGCTGTAGCTACATATCATCTAGCCTTTAAGGATCATTTGTTTTGCATTTTTTATCAGCGCTCGCTGAGAAATGTCATTTCTGTTTAGTAGCATTCCATTCCATTGGCCTGTATAATATAGCTAGCATTCCGTTGTTCTGCGGGTACAATTTTTTCTTAACAATGCTTAAATATGCACTTGTGTGTAGTAGTGCAGATATTGCTATGACTACGAGGAAAATAAAGGAAAAGACACGTAATGCGTTTATTTTGAGAAATATGAGTCATATAACTCACATGATAGTTATTTTTGAATAAAGGATCTTTTGGATAAAGGCCGCCTTTGTTTTGACCACGCTAAGCACATGCCATGCCTGTTTTGACATTAGCTGAATCTTTACAAGCATCTGTTTTGAAACACAACTTTTTGAACTTGAGACATGCATTTCGGACATATGAAAAAAATAGAGAAAAAAAACTATTGAAAATGTGGATGAAGGAGAAGCGATAGCGCCTTGATAACATATAAAGGCGATTTTTATTTTATATGTGTTGTAGTTCAAACGTTATTCTATGCATTTTCAGCTAATATGCAATGATCAGTTTTGCATCATATCAAGCCAATCATAAACTGGCAAATACGTCGAAGTAGTTAGCACACGGCTATCGATTAGAAACTTGTTTAATGCACTGCTTCATGGAACAGGCTCCAGTCTCCAGCTTTTGAGATATCGATGAAGCGGTTCGTTAAGTAGGTATCTAATGCCTCAGACAGCTCAGCCTGCTCAGCCATAAACGGACCCAACCATCAGTGAATGCTTGGCATTCTTCGGAACAAAGTGCTAATGGGTAAGGAGTACTTGTTTGCATTTGTACCGTTAGGGTCATTATTAACTCCAGGATGCATTATTATTTCTAATAAGCTTATGCGATTTGTGGACAAGCAATTGAAATGCTTAACATGCTTTGTATATCCGTGAGTCGCATTCTATTAGGATTAGGTACACCTTCGAAATCAGAAAAAAAATCGGCCAATTAACCAGCGCATGACTGGGGGAGGGGGGTTCTACAGAGCCCCCCTCCCGTTTTTTTTGGCATATCTTCTACATCGTGTGACGGATCAACACAAAACTTGCGGTACCCTCAGCGGCATCAATTTGACACCTTGTGTTAAAATTTCAGGTTTCTAGCTACCATAGGTTGACCGGAAATGACGTCAGAGTGACGTCATGTCGACCGATTTTGATGCAAAATATTGAATTACGACAAACGCTCTCAAGAGTCAAGAGCTTAATTGTTTTAAAGTGCTTTGCATCGGTGGACTACAAATACACGTAGCTATCAAACTGCGATCTCGAGTTTTCTAAATATTGAAAATTTTGAAATATATGTTTTTACAATTACAAAAAATATGTTTTTTGATTTTTTTCAAAACGTTTTTGATTTTTCGCAAAAACCGGAGTATATGTGATAGAACACACACAGGTGAACTACTCTGGCAAGTTTTAGCCCAATATTTTCAAAAATAACCAAGTTATTTGCATTATTGTCAACATTTTACAATAACACATTTTTTTCAAATTTAAGTACGCTTTTGACATCGTACAGCAATATAAATGGCTCCATCGTGTTCCTGAGCTCAGACTGCATCTGATAGGCACCTTTTTTTGCTGAAAAAATCATTTTCAAAGTTTGACCTTTTCTGACCTGAAAGTGGCCTGATTTCCGGTAAATTCAGCTAACAACGACCTCTAATGACGCAGACGACATTATTTTTGAAATCTACGAGTAAAATGGACCATAAAACATGCGTCACGTGACCGATACATGATATACAATTTTCGTGACCTAGGATGACCTGGCCTTGATCTGAAAAATTCGAAGTAAAAGTTCGGTACCCTCAGGGTGTCTAAGGCATATATCAAGGAGTGCGTTAACCAAAAATGGGCCTGATCGGACCTGTCAGCTGGCGGCTAGAGCCTAAATTATGAACAAACAAAAATGCCGATAACTTTTACTTTGACCTGACCTGTGACGTCATCGATGACCTTGAGGTCAATGAAAATAGGTTTCCTTCGATAGTTTTTCCAGGGCTATCAGATGCCGTTTGAATTTTGACGATCGGCGTAGCAGTTTCGGAGATAGGAGGGGGGGTTCTGGAGAGGCCCCCCCCCCCAGTCACTCGCGTTATGGAAAATGCACCAGTCATGCGCGGGTTAATTCGCTAAAAAGGGCTGGTATTTGTTGTGTCGTTTACCAAACGGCCAACGTAGGTCCCAACAAATATCTCACATCCAGCGATAAGTATAAAAACGTGGTTTCATAGCTTTTCTTGAGCTCACCAATGGGGTACAGTGCGCTCAGGGTCTTCATCAGAACCAGATGGTCGCTCCTTACACCTCTTGGCTCTCACTGGACAAGTGGACAAAATGCAAGGAATGATAGATCACTGGTCGACGCGCCGTGGTATGAAAGCCATCCGCCGTGCAGTGCTCGCCGTAAAGCTGGCTAGATCTAATGGATCTAGCCAGAGTTGCAAATAAAAGCCATCATGGGCACCAGGCATAGTGTTCTAAGAAATGGTTCTCTCGGATCTTCCAAAAAAGGTTTTGGTCGAAAAATTTCAGAAATTTTGATTGAAAAAAATTGTCTTAAATTTTTATTTTCATTTTTTCTTTCAAACTATCGGAATCCATATAACAGGGCTAAACCACTGTGCCAAAGTTCAGCAAAATATCTCTGTATTTGACCCTCAAATCTAATACCTATTTTATCCCTTAGTATTGTGTCCAATAACGACGCAATTATTTCAAATACTATTTCTGGAACCAATAGCAATCGTATAGAAAAACGAATGGGACCGTTGGATTGCTTAGATCAATCTGCATCTGTTCGACAACTTTTTTATGAAATTATGCAACTTCAAAATTTGACATTTTTTAGCCTGGCATTGACTTCATTCTTAACCCGCGCCCTGGTGGGGTCTGTTTATAACGCGACCTGGTGGGGGGGGGGGGCTATTTTTTGCCCTCCCCTCGTATCTCCGAAACTACTGGACGGATCCGCAAAATTCAAACGCCGTTCGAAAGGACTGTCAAATTTGTCGAAGGAAACCAAATTTCATTGACCTCGGGGTCACCGATGACGTCACAGGTCAGGTCAAAGATGAAATGTTTCACCGTTCACGGGTCTTCTAGGGAATGCGCTATAACACCGAGGAAACGCATTTTGTCGAGAATCAGCGGTAGGGCGTCAGTTGCCTAGTAGATATGTTGCTATTAGAGGTCACTGGCAATACCAGGTCAGGTCACAGGTCAGGTCACCAAGGGTCACAGGTCAGGTCACATGAGCCCAACTTTACTAGGGTTGTGTGATACATGTTTTTTGGCCAATTTTTCATTTCCAACTCAATGGTGTTGGTTATAAGACTATCAGGTACGGCTTAGGTCACTTTCTGGTGAAGTTCAGGTCAAGGTCAGGTCAAGGTTAGGCCAAAAAAGGTCAAATTTTAAAGTTGATAGTTTTGCATAAAATGGGTATTGATTCGATGCAGCATGTTACGGGGAGTCTAATGGTGGTCTTTGTTTTGCGTTACGGGGTCTAGAATTGCTAAAAATTGAGTTTGAAAATTTGACGTCATCAATTTTTAACAGTTTTTTCGCTATAACTTCGCCAAAAAAGAGGTATCAATCTCA
Organism: Amphibalanus amphitrite; assembly: GCF_019059575.1. Taxonomy (NCBI): domain Eukaryota; kingdom Metazoa; phylum Arthropoda; class Thecostraca; order Balanomorpha; family Balanidae; genus Amphibalanus; species Amphibalanus amphitrite. The sequence continues at coordinate 134,095 of NW_024882698.1, read as the reverse complement.
AATTTGGTATGTGGATGGAAGGCGGTAAGGACTATCACATATATTCCGGTTTTTGCGAAATTCACAAAACTCTTTGGATTTTTCGATTATTATATCCAAAAAATCTATTTTTTTATTTTTGGGGGTCAAAATCCAAAACTTTCAACAATCCGAGATAGCAGTTTTGTAGCCCTGTCCAATTTACAGCTTTTATGTCTTTATCATTTTTCTGTATTTGCAAAGCTATAGGCCTGACAGCTCTTCCCGCGAAACCCTTTTTTGGATCGAAAACGGCAGAACATGACGTCACTCTGACGTCATTGCCGGCCAACCTATCATAGCCTTTGGAAAAATCTTTGGTCACAATGTGTAAAATTGATGTCCGGGAGGGTACTGAAAGTTTGGTGACGATCGGCGCAGTGGTTCTGGAGATATATCGAAAAGTCTGGAGGGGGGGCAAAAAATAGCCCCCCCCCCACCAGGTCGCGGGTTAATTGCGAAAAATGGTCTCAAACGTCAAAGGCGATGCAACCATTGAGTTTTATGGCCAAACCTGGTTAGAAACCATGTGTCACAACTGAAACTCACATCAGCCGTTTGCGTTGTTTTTGAAATCAGTGACCTTTTTGAACTGACGTCTTTGACCCCCCCCCCCCCCCCCCAGTCAATAGTGTTCGGCTCAAGGCTTAGTCAAGCGCGGGGTAACTTGACCTGGTGACCTAACCTTATGTGACCTGGGGTCGAAAATTTCACACACAATGCGAAATTGATGCATCATAAGCTATACCAAGTTTCAAAACGCCCCTCCCCCTCTACCCCCACCTGGGCGAAGGTTAAGCACGTGACGAGAACCCTTGGCCCACCAAGCCTCGAGGGCCCGCTGAGGTACTGAAGGAACCCTCCAGAACAGGGCTGCGGAGTCGGAGTCGGAGTTAGAGTCGGAGTCGGTCGGAGTCACTGTTCTGTCCTGATCCGGAGTCAGAATCGATTTTAGAAGCCGGAGCCGGAGTCTGAGTCGATTTACCGAAATCCATCGACTTTGCAGCTCCGCTGCAGGCCTGCGAAGTCTGAGTTGGAGTCGGTCGTAGTCGACAGTTCTGCCCGTCACGGAGTGGGAGTTGGATTTAGTTTTTGGAAACCGGAGTCGGAGTCGCCGAAAATACATCGACTCTGCAGCCTTGCTGTAAAGTTCTTGACAGATATAAGCCTCTGAGTGCGTGAAAAATTCATCTGAGGTACGAAGAGGCCCTTGGGAGCGTGGTCGGCTCTGTGAGCTTAGCCAACGAGAGCAGCTTGAACTAACTGGAAGACCATGAGCGTCCAACTGGGCTTTTGAGCCACTGATGTTTGATGGGTACCTACCCTGAGAAGTGAGCCCTACTAGACTGAAGCTTAGGAACCTTTTAGTGAAAATGTGCCTCGATAAATGAGCTGCGAAACAAGTCTAGGCCAAAAATTGTTGCAGACTGGCTGTTTTGTGCCGCGGGATTTTCGCGTGCAGACATTCTCAAGTAAACGAGAAGTCGTTTTTTTTTTGTAAAATCTCTGTTGCGCAATTGGATGAGCTTCATTTTAAAACCTTGCTTCTGTGAAAAAATATCGGCAGACAGGAAACCGGAATTTGAAATTTCCCAGAGATACGTCACATTCAAAATTTATGACTTCATCGCCATGTGCCACTTGATGCACGGTCTGGGCACTCCAGCCTGGCGCCAGAGATGACGTAAGTCAAGTGACGTCACAAGCGATCTCCAGATCCGTCCTTAAACTAAGCGCTGAGCTGGCCAGTGGCCGACCGCCAGCCACTGACTGGCCACCGCTGACCCCAATGACTCACGTGACTAGTCGTGCATTAGTTCGTCCCTCGACAAGTCTTTCACACTTGACACCCGTACGTGCTTGAGGTCATGTGATCAGGTGTTGCGAATTGCGATGACCAGAAAGTGTTGCTTCTAGGGTTATACATTAGCTGATTTTGATTCCATGCACGTGCCTTTTTGCGCAGGACAATAATTAATGATAATTGATCACTGACCAGAGTGCACTGCTTCAGCCTGCGATGGCAAAAAATGGCGCTTGTGAGTTGTGAAATTAAATGTTATTCCCTTTCGCTTTTTGTTGTATCTCGAGCGGCGCGTGTGTGTGCGATAGTGGACGCTGCAGACAGAGATCCGGCGCGGTCGTGACCTCTGTCTGTTTCAGCGCGTAAGGTGTCCTATACTGCCTCAGAGGGTCGTGAGTCGGTGCCCAGATGTGGGCGGTGCCCAGATGTGTCTGGATGTCGTTGACGGCATGCCGGACACGCACCAGACAGCCTTGCCTGGCAGTGGACCAATTGGTCTCTGATCGTATCTGACTCCTGGCCCACAGATAGTCACCGTGTGCAAACAGTGCGAGTGTCAGCGTGCAGCTGCTGGTAACCAACACAACTTAGCAATAACGATTTCACACTTACGTAATACCGGCTGGTAAGCTCCGTAGATATATTTAGTGTTGAACTTGCGGTGCGTGAGTCCGGGTTCGAGACGTTTCGACGCACAATATTTGAGATGTCCGGCCGGATGGCCTGCGGTTGGTGGAGGGTCAGTGCCAGTCTGCGTGAGGCCCTAAAGCTAGCCTCTAAATTCTACCAACTCTTCGGAATTTCCCACTCATCATCGGAAGGTAGGGATTAGGGTCGGCAAAAACCCGCATTGAAGGTTCTGGGTTCGGTAATAGGTCCGTTCAAATCGTTGAATTATAGTGTTGTATTTTTTTTTATATTTAGGTCTAGTAAAACAACTTTCTAAAAGTTAAACTTATTTAAAAGTAATGTGCAGCGTGAGAACAAATTATGTGATTATTAGACTTAAAATGCAGACTGGGCGTCAGTGAGCAGCACAATGAACGCTGCATTTGATTAATTGTTTATAGTCGTTAAATGCATGACATATGTATAATTAGCGCGCTTTTGGAGAAACACCACTCCAATGCTACAGTGCAATGTTCTGGGACGCATAACTGATTGCAGAAATAAACTAATTAAGGAGATATACAGCCAGCAAGCAACCATGATGCAATCAGTGTTGCGTGCGAGATAAGAAAAGCCATATAAGCATAACTTGATGTGATTTATCGAATAATCATGACACCATTTGTTTATTCTTATAAGAGATTCGAAGTAAGATAAAACAGCAAGCAAAAGATAAATAACAGCAAACAGTGCCATTCATTGACTAAGCGTGACGTCTCAGGTAGCTGGTATAAACGGGCAATCTAGAAGCAGCTTGCATTCACGTGCACCGCCATGCCCAAAACGTGTTCGGCGCCTGAGAAGTCCGGCATGTCCGTGCCGGATTTTATAGTGGATGTAGTCGCAGGAACGCCGAGACGCAGAACGGCCCCTTTCATCTGTCGGTCCAGTTACTCGGCATTCGCAGAGTTTTCTGCCGACCGCTGGCTTTGAGGTTAGGGCTGCCGCTAATACAGTTACAGAGTATATCAGACACCACACAGCATGCATGCATGGCGGCTTAGAATAGTAGACATACGTGAAGCGACATTTGCGCCGCATCGCTACATAATGCGCGCTCCTCAATCGGCGCCTCATGAGAGGCCACCCGGGTTCCTGGGCGCGCGAAAAAGGAGGCACGACACGATGCCTTTTAAATCTATGGCGAATCTCATATAGATGCCTTGTGAACGTTAAGTTCTAGGCAGTTATATTATTTCCTTATCGAGTCTTAATGCATATTTTATTTGTAAAATGATCATGTATTATGTTTATTTGATGATGGTAGTTAAGTAACTAGTTACTAGGTAGGTAGGTAAGTTACTAGGTATTGATGTTGCTGGGTTATTGCGGCCCGTTTTTCCTATTTTACTTACTTTTTGAAATTATTATTCTGTCACACTTGTGTCAAAGGTTCATCCCCTATAGCATTCAGCCCATATTAATAGCATCGAGCCCATAATGGCTTATGCTAAAATAAGGGCAAGTATGAGGTAGGTATCGGGAACATCATCATACGGTGGGCTTTGGCCGAGAAAGCAGGATACCTTCCAAATGTGCCGGGCAGCCCGTTGATGCCACTACATCGATTCGCTGGTCATTTCCATTCACAATTGGTGAAATATGTCCCTCTGAGATCACAACCACTATAACTTCAGAGGTGTGAACACTGGCGAACATGGGCTAACGTCAGCTCTTCCGCTGTGGGCGGCATCACTGCAGTGGCTACACGCAGCGGCAGCCACTAGTAATGAGCAGCTCAGAGTGTCGGATGACCTCAGCCGTGTCGCCAGGGCCGACCAGCTCACCGCGCTGCGTACTTTCCACCTCTCCAGCGTGTTCCTCGCACGGAGAGAGGATGTCGCCGCCACCAGGGCCATAAACGGCCAGTCTCCCCATTGCTGGTATGTCGGTGACACAATCATGCAAATGGTGCGTCAGTCGGTGAGGGGCCCGGTGGCGAGGGACGGTCACTTGTCAGCGAGGTGCGAGATTCCGGCTGGTCTGTGGCCGCCCACCGCGTCGGCGCGGCGGTGTACTTACATACCATTGGAGGGTCCTGTGGTCGCGTGCCGGCAACTTGAAACCATTCATCTGTCAGCCCGTCATCCGCTGTTAGGCACTGGCTGTCAGTCATAAACCACCCATCAGCGGCTGTGACAGCGTTTCAGTCGCCAACTGTCAGTCTGTCAGCCTCCGATTTTGGCTGCCACCTGTTCACAGCCGGAGAAATGGAACCATGCTGGGTCAAACTTCTACTCTGTCCTGGCGATGTCCCATGGGACAAAACTGCTGCATAACTAGAGGTTGTGGGGCTGATCTTCATCCTCTCACGAGGTGAACATTGGCTCTTCCAACAGGTTACACCAGAAAGCAATGAGCCATTGAGAATTTGATTTGCGATTAACGACGTGACCTATGTGCAAACAGATTAGCAATCGTGCCCGGTGGCTCATGGCAAATTTAGATGTCTCTCTCGACCAGTTTTCAGTTCCCTCTTCCTATAAAAGCTCTTGCAGTGGTTAAGATTGAGGTTAACGAGATTTTCCTGTTTCCGCGTTGTCGATGGGACCATGCGCAAGGTTTTTACTGAAGCCGTACCGTTTTGCGTGTTTTGAAAGACAAACATACGGTCGGCATTCTTATACTGACTTAATACGCATTAAAGCATCAGCGGGATCTACAGCCTTCCACTGGCTTATGTCGCTTAATTTCTTTCTGAGGGATTTCCAGGTGATAGGCAGATATGCTTAAAGCTGCGATTAAGAGTTTTGAAGGATGCTAGCAGCTGAGAACTTGTGAAAACAGGCTGCACGGGCCCGTAAGACCGTTATCAAGACTAAGTAGGGAAGCACCCATTAGATCCTGGCAGTAGGTATCGCGACTGGCGGGTCTTAGCGGTGCTTTAGCTTATCCTCAAAATAAGATTACTCGGTACTGCGCTTCAGCAACAAAATAAGAGTCAACCTTCACCTCAACGTGTCTACACATTGAGTGGGAAAATTTGTCTAGCGAATTATGTAACATATTGCTCTTTTATTGCTTCTTCAAGTTTTAACAAATATTCAGCAGATCATTCAAGCTAATCAGACTTCAGAAATACCCACATGGCGATTGCATCGCTGCAACGCATTTTTATGTACGCTATTGTCTTTCTTTGCGTCTCAACTCTCAAAGGCGAAGGAAACACATTAAATTTACTTTTCATGCGAATAGGATGCGCCAAATGTGGTGGCGTGTTTTGTTTTCACACAAGAAGTCGACTTGGGCCAAGAAAATGAAATGGCAGTCCCTTCGTATAGAGAGGAAATTGAGGGAAATCCGGTAAAATTGCAACAGTTGATGCATCTGCTGGAAATATCTTGAATACTGGATATTTGGAGAGCGTGTGAATAAATGTGCTGTAAGGTAGCAACTCCTCAAGAAACATTATGCAAATCTACCAATAGGCACCAATATGGGCACTTAGACAGGCTGAAATGGTAGGATAAATTTGCCGCGCCAGCCCATGCATGCCCGTCGTGACTTACCCATCTGCAAGCAGAACATATCACGGTTGGAAATAATGATAATAGGTAGGGCTGAACTCTCCGAACGAGTAACGTGGAATATAACGTGGCTGGGTGTTCCCATGGTTTCCACAACAGATGAAAAATAGTATTGCTCGATTCGGAAAAGCATGTTGGCTGTGGGAAAGACGCGCAAGTAATTTCCTCGTAATGTCAATATTTCATGAGCCTTTCTATAGACGTCCCCACACTGGCACTGGGAACGGGGACGGAAACTGCACTCTACTCTCGCATACATGGGGCCTCGGGCGGCAATATTGTCGGTGACGCAAGCAGTGCTTCCATAGCCCCGGGGCAGAACGGGTCCAAGACAGAGACATTCTCCACCGGCCAACCCTCGACGGTCACTTTTGCGGGCCGCACTCTCGACCACATTAGTGACACGCGGCTCGGCAGGAGTCTATAGTTTCAATTTCAACATTAGTTGAACTATAGTTTCTATTTCAACTATAGTTGAAATTCGGGAACAGGCGAATAAGATGTGCCTAATGTTATGTGAACCTCTCACAGAGAAAGTGCCTACATGGCAGCTGACAAAATAGTTATAACTATTGAAACGTGCAGTTGCCAATCGGTATGTAAAAATGTTGTGGTTTATAAAATGACGTAATGAACACTGGGATACCAATGTCGTTAATGTCTTTCGATCCACCCGCACGCCATTGTTTTCATGTTTTTTTTTGCCGTTGCCGGAATGTGGGATACCCCACTGACGAAGGCGTCCTGCGTCCTCCGGTGTGAAAATTACCCAAGGTCGTTGGCCATCGAATCCGGTAATGCCGCCGGGTCAACAGCGGCAGTTACCGTAAAGGCCGAGTTAATCCGTACCTACTGCCGGACGTCTAGCCCCCAGACGGCCGAGGAGGGGAGAGGCAGCGTTGACGGGTCCCGCTGACAGGTGCTGTCACCAACGCGGTGGCCGTCAGCTCAGCGCTGTGACGGGCCGAGAGACCGGGTATCACGTGCAGGCTGTCTTTAGAAATTGGCGCTTATCCATACATGGCGTCGCAAGGTTCCAGGCTGCTTGGCAAGTTGTCAGGGCTTCCCAAGCATCTTACAAAGTATGCGGATAAAAATAGTCATGGAATTTCTATTTCGAACCCGTCTTATGCATTCGTCAGTCGGATAAGAAGATAAATTCATTACCGCCTCGCTTGCTTCATCCCATGCCGCTATTTCGAAGTGCATGAAGCAAGCAAACGTTCGAGGAACGCCCCATCGCGAGTAACTGTGCGGATAGATGATCCGTGGTTATGTCATCAAGCCATCATGCCTTCACAGAAAGAAGCCGCTTCTTGTACCCACCGTACAGAGAAAACACATTCGCAGAGACGCCTAACGGTGCGTAAACGACCTGTATTCTCGTCCAGGGAAACGTTGCTAAGCTGTTTTCTAGCAGCGCACAGGACGTCGTTCGGCAGTCTGCACATTGCAAAAGAAATGCTTTTATATCAGACGCTGCTTTTGGCGAGGGAGCTATTGTGGTAATTATTTTTCTTCAATATATTCCTGGATGGGAACAAATTGAAAATGTGATGTGGGAATTTCACACGAGTCCGTTCACTCAGATAGATGCAGAATATTTTTAGCACGAGTGTAGCTGATCCGAATTCAGGATCTGTTTAGCTTTTGAACCTGCAAACCATTTGACCTTCTCGGTAACTTTAAAAAATATTGGATTAACCGTCTATCGGCTGCTCTATCTGCCATTCCTCGTCCCTCCTCTTTCAGCACCACTATATTTGGTTATGGGCGCTGGACGTGTCGCGCCGGCCGTTCTCACGATGAGCAGATAACCCACATGTCGCCGACCGTGCAGGCCGTCTGAGCCATGGGAACCTGTTCGAGCTCAGCGGCTGATCCTGCTAACGGCCGCCGCCGCGCCGGGAAGCCCTGGCGCGGCACGCGGCGCGGCGCAGACGGAGCTCACCGCGCCGGGTTCGCCCGTGCTGCGCCAGAGCAGCCAGCCGCCACAGGAAGTCCGCCGCACCGCGGAAACGCCCACCATTGCTGAAAGTGCAGGCTGATACCTACACTTGCCGGAGGGGTTCACCACTGGTGGATCCGGAAAAGATCAACACGGGGTTTCCTGGCGCTGCTGCGATCTTAAAATTTAGCTTTGCATAGGTACTGTGTAGTGTGTATCACAGCTAAGTATGTAGGTATACGTATTGTACAATGTGCATGCTTAGATACTTATTCATAAACATTTAGGAATGAAAATTATGCCTAATATCAGTCAGTTTTATGGTTAACGGCTGACTTTGAAGGATAAATGCCGAACTAATTTTAATGTCATGGCCATTGGTCAATTTATTGGCACATGTCGTTGAGGACGAGCCAAGAAGCTCCACATGAACTTTATCTATCAAGCATGTAACAAATGCAGCACACTTCGTTAGGTATATTAAAAAACCGGCATTGTGAATCGTGATTACGTATTTTTTTTTGCGGATCAAGTATGCATGCATCTGCAACATGCTTAATGGATAAGTCTCGTTCGTTCGCTGAACCTAATTCGTTTTGACTGATCTGTTGCCACTCTTTACTTTTTCGCTGTAACTGCATATTTACAGCACGTTTCATTGAAATTAGGAGTGTATTACCCAGTGTTTGTGTGTAAACTCTACATTTTTTATGAGAGTGGACAGATCAGGGATTTTTCCATGTTTCAGGGTGTGCCGAGACTATGAATCGACAAAGTCGTGATAGCACTGACCGCGCCCGCCCCGTGCTCTAGAACGGCCGCGTAATCTGAGCGTGCCGGCCGCCGCGCCGGCGGGGTAGGAAGTGGAACTGGCCACACCGGAGCTGTCCCGCCCCGCCCGGGACCACCCCCGGCGCGGCGGCCGATCAGCGCCGAGCGCTCTCACGTCCTGTCTGCCCCTGCCTCACGGGCGTGTCTGTGGTCCAGTAACGAGCTCCATCTCCGCTCGAACGCCATTCGATACCTCTCCGGAGTGGCCGTAAACCGCTGATCACCGGCAACAGCTCACGATCGCAGCCCGAATCACGGCCGTGACGTCACCCAGGTCAGGGTGTGACGTCACGGTGGCCCCGCTGGCTGCGATAGGTACTTGCAGACATGTATGTTCACCAGTTTGATGGACGGCTTGGCCGGATATGGTGTATGTGGGCGGAACATAATGCTAGGTCCGGTCAGGGTGAGGCACTACGGTATCGCCCACATCTAACCAATATCGGTCCCGTTTCTTTCTCTTCCGACTCCCTCCCTTCCTCTTATCTCTCTCCCTCTTTACTTCACACCGTCCCTCCCCGTACGTTTCTTCCTCTCTCGGACTGCGCTGTTTTTAGACGCGCTGCACGTACGTACATACAGTGGTCATCGCACGACCTGACGTGGGTCGTTGTTGGTCCCAATCGCAGAAAGTTGTCCTATATTGCAAACGATCTGTAACGTGCAACTTTGTCAAAGACGTTGCTTTCGAAATCGTATCGTACTTACATATGAACTTCCCGCTTCTAATGACATGCGTTGTCGTACCTTGGGCTGATCAATATGTTTACCCGCGCCCCGTAGGGGAGGCGCCGAAACGCCCCCCCCCCCTGTCCTTTTCCGTCGATATCTCCTAAACGGCTGGAGATTTCGCCACCAAACTTTCAGGACCCCTCCGGGCACCAATTTTACACATTGTGACTAAAAAATTTCCAGAGGCTACGATATGTTGGCCACAAATGACATCAGAATGACGTCATGTTCTGCCATTTTCGACCAAAAAAGACTAAGAGCTGTCAGGCCTACAGCTTTGAAGATACAAAAAAATGATCAGACATCAAAGGTGTAGAATTGACGGGGCTACAAAACTGCTATCTCGTATTTTTGAAATTTTTGAGTTTTAAACCCCTAAAAATAAAATAAACATTTCTTGGATATACGATATACTCGTATTAGACAAAAAATCCAAAAAGTTTTTTTTTGTTTAAAAAAAAACGGAATATTTGTGATAGTAACCACCGTCTTCTATCTACATACCAAATGTCAGATTGATATCTCGTTTTTTTGGCCAAGTTATAGCGAAAAAACTGTTCAAAAATGATGACGTCAAATTTTCAAACTCAATTTTTGGCAATTCTAGACCACGTAGGGCAAAAAAAAAGACCACCATTAGACTCCCCATGACGAGCTGCATCGAATCGATACCCATTTTATGCAAAAATATCAACTTTGAAATTTGACCTAATTTGACCTGACCTTGACCCGACCTTCACCAAAAACTGACCTAAGCTGGCCCCAAAGGCTGCCTGACCCACATAATCGCATTTGCCATGTAAAATGGACCATAAAACATGTATCACACGACACTTTCATATTGTGACCCCCCAGTGACCTGACCTCTGTGACCTGACCTGGCATCAGTGACCTCAGATAGCAAAGTATGTGTTTGACGAACAATGAACCATCGATGGTTTTCAATAACTCACCAATTTACTCGATTTCACAACACATTTCTTGAAATGCCTGTGAACGGTGAAAATCCGACCTTTGACCTGACCTGTGACGTCATCGGTTTGACCTAGGTGAATGAAATTTGGTCACTAGGTAGTTCCTTGGTGGGGCTATCGAACGCCGTTTGAATTTTGAAAATCAGCCGGTAAATATCCGAGATCTTAGGGGGGGCCGAAACGCCCCCCCCCCCCCCCCCTACGGGTGGTAGAGTCCGCCGATAGCCCTACGAGGCGCGGGTTAATATGTGACCAATGTATTGAGTGAGAAATCATGTTTACTCCATAAAGTTCTAATTTCTGCTACTGGGAATCTCCAGCCACTCCAGACGTATTTTCATAAGTGAACAATTCAGAAGAAATGATTGAAATGCAAGTATGCAAAGCTCCTGAGAGGCTTTTCAACGAGATTGGTATTAGGACACTGGACACGAAATTCCGATAAAATTCATAATCGTGATCTTAAGCAATATATTTTTAACCCTTATTACGAAATCAGGACGTCTTGGGATGTCGGACTCAACATCAAAAGCGGCACCGCACCCTCTATTGCGAATGAAAATTTAACATTTATTTATTGTATCTTTTTTCATAGAACAGTTAAACATTCGCTGAAAAAGAACTTACTTTTTACTTATTAAAATAGTATATTAGTTATGACTGCGGTGCCAACACAAAGTGTGCTGCGTTACAGATGCGTAGGTATATGTGCCTGACAGCCCACACTTGCTCATGGCTTATTGCCCAGCCTCAAAACAGACGAGACAGCGCAGAGCGAACTGTGCCTTTCGGTACTCTTCTCAGCGATCACGCTGGCTGAGGACTGAGGAGTGTGGGACAGTTTGACGGCCGATAGCTAAGAGCTGAGAGCTGGGGCGTGCGGTGTGGGCGTGCAGTTTCTGTTGCCAGCCACGGCGCACTTCGGAACTGGCGCCGCGCCACGCGCCGCCACCCAGACGCGCCGCGCCGCGGCCCGGTCTGCTGATCCGCAGCCATTTTTACCGGCGCGCCATGGGCCGTGACTCCGCAATAGTCGGAACTGCAAGAGCGGACGGGTCTGATCCCCCAGTCCGGACGCGCGCTTTTCTCTGA